>NW_007146644.1:0-728 GCF_000164805.1 Carlito syrichta
CCCCCTCTCTCAGCCAGCAGGACTTGGTTCAGACCGGCATGAGTCCTCCGCTGGTGTGCTGTGTCCAGGGAAGCTAGAATCACTTGGGCCCCTGTGCTGTTGCCGACTTGGCAGCGGAGTCCCCCTTACTGCTGCCACCAATGGAGTATCCAGGGCCTCCTCTTAGTAGACCGCTGAGCTTGGCCTCCTGGGCCAATATTCCCCAGGGCAGGCCGCAACCGACCACAGAGCCTGACTTCCCACGCCAATGCCAACCAGGGAGCCATCCCGCTCCCATGCCACCGAGCATGTAACAGTGGCTCCAGCACGGCAGAAGACCATGGAGCTGGGCCCACAGTGCCCCTGGAGCCGGGTGCCCGGCGCCATCGGCCCTACAGTGTCCTGAAAAGCCAGTTATGCGGGAACTGCATTGCCAACCGCAGGGCTGAGTCTGCAGAACAGCCGCCACCCCTGGAGCCAGGCCCACCACCCCTCTGTCCACCGTGGAGCTGTGCCTTCAGCTCCACCACTTACCGCAGAGCCCGGTCCCACGCACTGCTACCAGCCGCTGAGCCTGGACCAGTGGAACTGGGGTCCCCGCATAGCTGAAGATGACTGAGCTGGGCCTTCCCCTCCTTCGCAGACTACAAACCTGTGTACCCCGCAACTCCATGAACCCGCAGAGCCTGCTCCCTGTACTGCTGCAGATCGCAGACTAGGCCCTCCTTGCCGCCGACCTCGAAACAGGG
>NW_007146645.1:0-762 GCF_000164805.1 Carlito syrichta
GTCCTGCAGGATCTCTCTTCCCTCAACCTCTACCTCTTTCAGCACCAGCCAGGCTGCGAGCTTCTCATCAGTGCCACATGACATCTCTTCACAGGGAGTTCAGTGGCCATTTTCTTGAACCAGGCCTGCATCTTTCCTTGGTCTAGCAGCTAATTTCCACATGTGTCTTTGATCTTACCATGTTCAGCCTGCTGAGGGAGGCCATCCCCAATGTCCCAGCTGAGGTCAATTCCCTCTCATATGCTCTCAAAGTATCATGTGCTTATCAGACAGGAGAATTAGCAATGTTGGAATTTTCCAATTGTTGTGTATTTATTTCCTTGGCCCACTAAATATTAAACTCCACGAGATTCAGGCTGTGCCTGTGGCTTGTAACAGCATTAGGGCTTGGCACTAGGAGAACGCTTATTTTACAGAAAATGAATGGGTGATTGACCGAAAGAGTGAACCATGAGTGAACAGAGGAAACATTAACTGGAACACATAGCTCCACTTTCCTCCAGCAGAGATCTCATAATAACTGTAAGAAATTTTTCCCACGTGAATTTTGGACTCACGTAGGTCCTGAAAGTACATGAGAAACATCTTGCACAGATGGGCTCACCCGTATCAAGCCTTCCTCTTCTGGCTGCAGCACCAGACTTCCTACAGGTATCTATATTTTTCTTCAAGAGATTTGACCCCAGTAAATCTAGACAGAGCAGAGACCCATTCAGAAATCCATGGACGATTTTTATTTTGGAACCACTTCTGGCACTAAAA
>NW_007146646.1:0-1000 GCF_000164805.1 Carlito syrichta
CCCATCCCTCTCCCCCTCCATAGTTTCCCAGTACCGTTAGTCATTTTCTTATAGTATTACATTGGATGTTCAAGGTCCATTATATGAGTGAGAATATGTGATGCTCGGATCTTTGTTTCTGTGAGAGGTCACTCAGTATTATAGACTCTAGTTCCATCCAGGTTGCTGTGAAATTCATGATTTTGTTCTTTTTTATGGCTGTGTAGTATTCCATCGTGTATATGTACCACATTTTTAAAATCCAGTCCTCTTTTGATGGGCAGCATCGTTGTTTCCAGGTTCTTGCTATTGTGGACAACACTGCGATAAACATACATGTGCAGATATCTTTTTTATAGAGTGATTTGTGTTCTTCAGGGTATATTCCCAGTAGGGGGATTGCGGGGTCATATGGAAGGTCAATTTTTAGAGCTTTTAGGAATCACCACACTGCTTTCCACAGAGGTTGCACTAGCTCACACTCCCACCAACAGTGTAGAAGTGTTCCCTTTTCACCACACCCTCTCTAGCAGCTGTTATTTTTTGAGTTGTTGATAATTGCCATTCTGACTGGAGTTAGGTGGTATCTGAGCGTGGTTTTGATTTGCATCTTCCTGATGATTAGTGAGGTTGAGCATTTCTTCATGTGTTTGTTGGCTGCTCGAATGTCTTCTTTTGTGAAGTGTCTGTTCATATCTTTTGCCCATTTTATAATGGGGTTGTTTGTTTTCTTCTTTTCAGTACGTTTCAGTTCCTTGTAGATCCAGGATGTTAAGCCTTTGTCAGACCTAGAGTTGGCAAATACTTTTTCCCAGTCTGTAGGCTGTCTCCCTGCTCTCTTGATGGTTTCTTTGGCTTTGCAGAAGCTTGTCAGTTTAATAAGGTCCCATTTGTCTATCTTCTCTCTTATGACCTGTGGGTTTCAGGTTTTGTACAGGAATTGGATGCCAGTTCCAATTTCCATGAAAGTATTTCCCTCCTTTTCTAAGGTTCTTATGGTTTGAGGTTTACATTAGGTCTC
>NW_007146647.1:0-767 GCF_000164805.1 Carlito syrichta
TGTAAGTCAAAAAAGAGTGTGGTGTTAGATTCAGTGGGTGATAATGTAAACACTTTGATTGGGCTAATCCACCCATCACCTGTCTGTGGCAAATAAAGGAAAAAATTGGTCAGTTACTTTTTAAAATTCGGTTACTATGCTTTAAAGTAATACTTATATCTGCTTTGCCAACCTTTTATTGAGAGTGAAGCTGCACCCATTTTGTGGATACATTTAATGGGTAATCCTCAACATATTTTTTTAGGCAATCTTGCTACTCTCTGATAAATGCACTGGTTACCACTTGGCAACCTGTCTCTGGAACAGTTAGAGAACAATCACGTTTTAACTGACTTGTTGCTAAAGTGCTTCTTTTTATGAGCCCCATGAAATATCACAACAGTCTAGGCCATATAATACAAATAATTTTTTCACATAGGAACTCTTCTCCCCTCCTAGTTTCCAATGGGAGATCAACTTTCACTTTTTACTTTTACAAAAATCGTCCCAGGGTCTTCTTGCTTGGGGTTTCAGAAAATTACATTTCAAATACAAGGTAATGTGTAGTCTTAAATAATTTAATTCCAGGAGTGAAGTAATCTTGTGTCTTATACTGCAGCTAGAGTAAGGAATATTAATTATTACTCTTTGTGGAGTTTTGAGCCTATCTTCATTCCTTTGTCATTTTTCTCTTTTGGCTTTAATTCACCCTCCAGAGGTAAGTTGGAAAACAGTCTCCAATTGAATCAACATGTAGTTACTGTGTGGATGGTGCTTCTTAAACTAAA
>NW_007146648.1:0-687 GCF_000164805.1 Carlito syrichta
AATTTGCTGAAAATGTTCTCAGACATGCAGAGTGTTTCCTAGATCTCCCTTCATAAGAATCTATAACTCTATTTTCTTTCACGTAAATTCAAATTCCCTGCCAACTTTTAATTCCAGGATCATCCCACCCATCTTTTCTTTCCCCACTGCTCTCAGCACACCCCTTCCATTGAGTCAAATCACAGACATTAATGCAAGTCCACTTGGTGGTGATCTCTAATACTCAATGACAGATGACTGAACCCATTCTGTGGAATGTGATGGACTCTAGAAGAGCTTTGCTACTCACAGTGTGATCCCTGAACCAGTAGCATCAACATCACCTGGGAGTTTCTAAAAATTTGCAGAATCCCAGGCCCTTGTCCAGACCTCCTGAATTAGAACTTATATTTCAATAAGAACCTTTGGTTGATTATTGTGCATATTAAAATTTGAGAAGTTGTTCTAAAGAGATAGTATAATTTAATGCTAAATGACATACGAGAGAACTACAGTAGTTTTATTTGCAAGCATAGTCTCATATTACAGTCTTTTTTGTTCTGAAATAAAATAATTGAATATATTTTTTTCTTTTGTTGATTGACAATTACAGGATTTTTGGTAGTTAATTTGCACAATACTGACATTATTGCTATTTTTAAAAGCATGCTTAGGATTCATAAAGTTTTTGTTGTTGTTGTTGGAGTC
>NW_007146649.1:0-780 GCF_000164805.1 Carlito syrichta
CTTCCGCCTCAGCCTTCCAAGTAGCCAGAATTATAGTCATGTGCTACCACGCCCGGCTGATTTTTTGATTTATTGTAGAGATGAGGTCTCGCCTGCCCAGGCGGGTCTCGAACCCGTGGGCTCAGGCAATCCACTCACCTCAGCCTCCCAAAGGCGCGGGATTACAGGCTGAGCCACCGAGCTCGGCTAAAATTGTATTCTTATATATTTAAACTTCAGTCACCTTCAAAGTATTCTTCATTTGATGCAATGCACCGATCAAGATGCTTTTTCCACTTCTTACAACAGTTTAATTCATCACAATTTTGATGCTTTTTATTGTTTTTCCTGTTTTTTGTTTCACCTCTTCTACATTGGAAAACATTTCTCTTTGAGGACTTTTCTCCATTTAGGGAAACAAAATAAAAAGTTGCTCAGGGTAAGATCAGGTGAATAGGAAGGGTGGGGCATGGAGATTATACTGTTTTTGTTCAAAAACTGTTGATCACTCAGCACAGTGTAGGCAGGGTGTGTTGTCATGGTGGCAGAATCAGTTAACCCCGTTTTCCACAACTCTGGACAATTCTTCCACAGTGCAGCATCTCACAACAATGTTAGTTGGCACATTGATTCTGATGGGTTCCTAGAACACTTACCTAGCTGGGGAATCTTGTCTTATGAGGGGCCTGTCCTCCAAAAGATAATTCCTATTTTTTTGAGGAGGTCCTCCCTCATATTACATGAGATACAACTAATAATTAATCATGAAAATCTAAATATATAATTTTCTCTTTTTTAAAA
>NW_007146650.1:0-783 GCF_000164805.1 Carlito syrichta
TTCAAAGTATTCTTCATTGATGCAATGCACCTATCAAGATGCTTTTCCACTTCTACAACAGTTAATCATCACAATTTGATGCTTTTTATGTTTTCCTGTTTTTTGTTTCACTCTTCTACATTGGAAAACATTTCTCTTTGAGGACTTTTCTCCATTTAGGGAAACAAAATAAAAAGTTGCTCAGGGTAAGATCAGGTGAATAGGAAAGGTGGGGCATGGAGATTATACTGTTTTTGTTCAAAAACTGCTGATCACTCAGCACAGTGTAGGCAGGGTGTGTTGTCATGGTGGCAGAATCAGTTAACCCCGTTTTCCACAACTCTGGACAATTCTTCCACAGTGCAGCATCTCACAACAATGTTAGTTGGCACATTGATTCTGATGGGTTCCTAGAACACTTACCTAGCTGGGGAATCCTGTCTTATGAGGGGCCTGTCCTCCAAAAGATAATTCCTATTTTTTTGAGGAGGTCCTCCCTCATATTACATGAGATACAACTAATAATTAATCATGAAAAATCTAAATATATAATTTTCTCTTTTTTAAAAAATAAAAAAAGTTAAAATAAAATATTAAAGGCAGGGTGTGCATTAATATCATAATTAGGAGCATTTTTTTGCAGATTTTTCTAGCTGCTGAAATGGCTCTTGTGTGTTCTCATCAGGAAATAGGAGAAAGATAATCTTCATCTTCAAATAATTGCATAATTTTTTCTCCTGTTTTTGGGGAACTTTTAAACAACATTCAGGAACTGAAATATTATTTATATATATTTGTGTACAC
>NW_007146651.1:0-752 GCF_000164805.1 Carlito syrichta
TTTGATGCTTTTTATTGTTTTTCCTGTTTTTTGTTTCACCTCTTCTACATTGGAAAACATTTCTCTTTGAGGACTTTTCTCCATTTAGGGAAACAAAATAAAAAGTTGCTCAGGGTAAGATCAGGTAAATAGGAAGGGTGGGGCATGGAGATTATACTGTTTTTGTTCAAAAACTGCTGATCACTCAGCACAGTGTAGGCAGGGTGTGTTGTCATGGTGGCAGAATCAGTTAACCCCGTTTTCCACAACTCTGGACAATTCTTCCACAGTGCAGCATCTCACAACAATGTTAGTTGGCACATTGATTCTGATGGGTTCCTAGAACACTTACCTAGCTGGGGAATCCTGTCTTATGAGGGGCCTGTCCTCCAAAAGATAATTCCTATTTTTTTGAGGAGGTCCTCCCTCATATTACATGAGGTACAACTAATAATTAATCATGAAAAATCTAAATATATAATTTTCTCTTTTTTAAAAAATAAAAAAAGTTAAAATAAAACATTAAAGGCAGGGTGTGCATTAATATCATAATTAGGAGCATTTTTTTGCAGATTTTTCTAGCTGCTGAAATGGCTCTTGTGTGTTCTCATCAGGAAATAGGAGAAAGAGAATCTTCATCTTCAAATAATTGCATAATTTTTTCTCCTGTTTGTGGGGAACTTTTAAACAACATTCAGGAACTGAAATATTATTTATATATATTTGTGGACACTCTTTTGCAGAGAGAGTTGTGTTTCTTTGAAGAAAATTTT
>NW_007146652.1:0-784 GCF_000164805.1 Carlito syrichta
CTTTTTATTGTTTTTCCTGTTTTTTGTTTCACCTCTTCTACATTGGAAAACATTTCTCTTTGAGGACTTTTCTCCATTTAGGGAAACAAAATAAAAAGTTGCTCAGGGTAAGATCAGGTGAATAGGAAGGGTGGGGCATGGAGATTATACTGTTTTTGTTCAAAAACTGCTGATCACTCAGCACAGTGTAGGCAGGGTGTGTTGTCATGGTGGCAGAATCAGTTAACCCCATTTTCCACAACTCTGGACAATTCTTCCACAGTGCAGCATCTCACAACAATGTTAGTTGGCACATTGATTCTGATGGGTTCCTAGAACACTTACCTAGCTGGGGAATCCTGTCTTATGAGGGGCCTGTCCTCCAAAAGATAATTCCTATTTTTTTGAGGAGGTCCTCCCTCATATTACATGAGATACAACTAATAATTAATCATGAAAAATCTAAATATATAATTTTCTCTTTTTTAAAAAATAAAAAAAGTTAAAATAAAACATTAAAGGCAGGGTGTGCATTAATATCATAATTAGGAGCATTTTTTTGCAGATTTTTCTAGCTGCTGAAATGGCTCTTGTGTGTTCTCATCAGGAAATAGGAGAAAGAGAATCTTCATCTTCAAATAATTGCATAATTTTTTCTCCTGTTTGTGGGGAACTTTTAAACAACATTCAGGAACTGAAATATTATTTATATATATTTGTGTACACTCTTTTGCAGAGAGAGTTGTGTTTCTTTGAAAGAAAATTTTTCTGGTTCATTTGTGTCTCTTCTGTGGTTTTATCTTGG
>NW_007146653.1:0-858 GCF_000164805.1 Carlito syrichta
GAGGACTTTTCTCCATTTAGGGAAACAAAATAAAAAGTTGCTCAGGGTAAGATCAGGTGAATAGGAAGGGTGGGGCATGGAGATTATACTGTTTTTGTTCAAAAACTGCTGATCACTCAGCACAGTGTAGGCAGGGTGTGTTGTCATGGTGGCAGAATCAGTTAACCCCGTTTTCCACAACTCTGGACAATTCTTCCACAGTGCAGCATCTCACAACAATGTTAGTTGGCACATTGATTCTGATGGGTTCCTAGAACACTTACCTAGCTGGGGAATCCTGTCTTATGAGGGGCCTGTCCTCCAAAAGATAATTCCTATTTTTTTGAGGAGGTCCTCCCTCATATTACATGAGATACAACTAATAATTAATCATGAAAAATCTAAATATATAATTTTCTCTTTTTTAAAAAATAAAAAAAGTTAAAATAAAACATTAAAGGCAGGGTGTGCATTAATATCATAATTAGGAGCATTTTTTTGCAGATTTTTCTAGCTGCTGAAATGGCTCTTGTGTGTTCTCATCAGGAAATAGGAGAAAGAGAATCTTCATCTTCAAATAATTGCATAATTTTTTCTCCTGTTTGTGGGGAACTTTTAAACAACATTCAGGAACTGAAATATTATTTATATATATTTGTGTACACTCTTTTGCAGAGAGAGTTGTGTTTCTTTGAAAGAAAATTTTTCTGGTTCATTTGTGTCTCTTCTGTGGTTTTATCTTGGATCTCTAGATACTTCAAGCAGAGTTACCTGTTTCAGTTTCAAAACTTTCAGATGTATATAGCTCTTGTGCAGAAAGCCTTTGAACCAGATTAGAATGATTACTGTAAATGAAACTTTACTGTATCAACTGTCATT
>NW_007146654.1:0-797 GCF_000164805.1 Carlito syrichta
TTGAAAGAAAAATTTTCTGGTTCATTTGTGTCTCTTCTGTGGTTTTATCTTGGATCTCTAGATACTTCAAGCAGAGTTACCTGTTTCAGTTTCAAAACTTTCAGATGTATATAGCTCTTGTGCAGAAAGCCTTTGAACCAGATTAGAATGATTACTGTAAATGAAACTTTACTGTATCAACTGTCATTTTCTTCCTCTTCTTGAGGAATCTGGAGTTTTTATTTTTAATACAAAATTTGAATACAGTAGAGAACTTTTTATGTATGCAATCAATATGCAAATAATTTTCAGATTTCAGATTTATTTGGATTCTAAAATAATGGCATCATATCAATAAAAATACCTGACTTTTTAGTAGCATATATCAGAACCCAAAATACCAAAACCATGAGGGTAGTTAGTAATGACTGTAATAATTAGCAATATTGGGAAAATCAGGTAGAGGTCATTGTCAAAGAACCTATTGAAATTGAAAAGCAAGAGATTATTGAAAAAGGTGACACTGTGGAAACTGTTTCTCTCAGCTCTTACTATGACAATTTTCTAAAAATTAAAATTGAATTAGAATAAAATATTTTGAAACAAATCACTCTAATTTTGAATTCAAGCCTAAGATGCCTAGAGCAGTGACATATGCCTGTGCTCACTTCAGGAAAGTGTGCTAGAAAAATAATTTATCTTCAATCCAAACTGTTAGGTATGGATATGGTCAGGGTGTATGGAGAGTTGAGAGGCACAGGAGAGAGGGGTGTAGCACCACCAGATCCAGCAAGCCAGTGGTGCACGCACTGGGATCC
>NW_007146655.1:0-810 GCF_000164805.1 Carlito syrichta
CACAAAAAAGGTTAAGAAAGAAAAGTTTATTTAAAGTAAGTAAAGAAGTTTACCTCTCCAAGGTGGGGGAGGACACCAAAGCCTGGAAACATGGTGACAGCCATAGCTCAAAGAGCACATGGCTACCCAGAGTCTAGCAAGGCAATGGCTGCTGTTTGCTTGTGGTTGAGTCCTTTTAACCATTCCCCTTGATGGGGGAAGATCATTAGGTGATTGGGTGGTGGTCTGCTTCCACATCATCACAAAGGGGCAGACAAATGCAGGTACTGATGCCAGGCAGATGGATGGGTTTGTCACATTGTAGTAGGAAAAATAGAGAGATCGTGACACCGAGACTATTATAGGAAGTTGCACTTTATTATGCTGGCTAGCACAGTGGGTCCAAGAATTTCATGCATTCAAATATCAAGCTTGAGCACCCCAGAACAGGAGATGTGGGGTTTTATACCCTCGTTTAGGTAAGGGAAAGGGGTCGTGTTGAGTGATTACATATTTCCTTTGTATTCTTACAAGGTTGTAATCAGCAAAATCAGATTTTTCAAAGAACAAATGGTTTCCAGGAACTGCAGGCTTGTAAACTGTCAACTTCAGAAGGGGGGCTTTTGGATAAGTCTGTGAATTAACCACTCTTTTTGTATATCCATTAAATGGCTAGTCTTTGGGCCATTTGGCCTTTCCCAAACAAAACCTGCCTGGTGCCCTGGCGGGTCTTTAAAGTTGCAACTTGCCTTTCAAAAGGAAATACCTTTAACTCTTTTCCTGCCCTGGGCTAGTGATTGCCATGAGGCCAACTGCTGATCCTGAACCGAA
>NW_007146656.1:0-782 GCF_000164805.1 Carlito syrichta
ATTTTTCAAAGAACAAATGGTTTCAGGAACTGCAGGCTTGTAAACTGTCAACTTCAGAAGGGGGGCTTTTGGATAAGTCTGTGAATTAGCACTCTTTTTGTATATCCATTAAATGGCTAGTCTTTGGGCCATTTGGCCTTTCCCAAACAAAACCTGCCTGGTGCCCTGGCGGGTCTTTAAAGTTGCAACATGCCTTTCAAAAGGAAATACCTTTAACTGCTATCAACTCTTTTCCTGCCCTGGGCTAGTGATTGCCATGAGGCCAACTGCTGATCCTGAACCAGCTACGTTTCTGTGTTTATTCACTCAATCATACAAGAAATATATTTGACCATTTGCCGCATCCTGCCACAACATGATTGCTGCCAAGGTGGGTCACAAAGAGCTAAGTAGGTGAACTCTCTGGGATGGGGGGCGTTTTCTGCAAGAGACTTGTTAGATATTTGCAATTCACAAACTCATGACTTTGGCCTTGACAAGGAATCAAAAGTTTACTAGAGATTATTATGCTAAACCATGAATGGTTGGGCTGTCCTGGTCTTACATCTGAAGGAGATTTGCCAAGGGGGATGAGATAGGCTGCTGTTTGTCCTGCAGTAGAATGTATGGATGTTTTCTTTCTTTTTTTTTTGAGTTGGAGTCTCACTCTGTCGCCCAGACAGGAGTGCAGTGGCCGCTCCTGGCCACCATAGCCTTGACCGACTGGGCTCCAGCGATCCTTCCACCTCAGCCTCCAAAGTAGCTGGAACTACAGGTGTGCGCTACCACGCCCGGCAAATTTT
>NW_007146657.1:0-773 GCF_000164805.1 Carlito syrichta
GAGGGAGGGGAAAGAACTTTAACTTGATTTACATGATTGGGTAATTTCTCTAATGGGTACAGGAACACTTGGTATTGGTGAGTGCTGCCCATGATTGACAGAAACCCACTTAATGGGCAGAGTGGAATGTTAGATAAGTTAGGTCCATGCAGTCCCTGCATATGAAGTAACCTGAGCCGGCAGGCAAAGGGTTACATTAGCCCTTAAAGTTTCCATCCCAAGGTATGCTTAGGAAAGCTTGTTTGCTTAACATTTACATAACATAACATGGTCATTATGGGGCAACAAAAGCCAAACTTAACAAAGTTTTAAATATGAATGCTGCAAACACATACAGTGAATGTGGGGTAGAAAATCATATACTAATTCTGGGAATTTATAAAATATCACAAGCGTATTATAGCAAGGTGGTTTCTTTTATAAAAGTCTTTGTTCCCTTCAGGTTTACATAGCCACTGCATGTAAATTATCACTGGGATAAAAACCAGTGATAGAGAGCATCTGGCACCTCTGAGTCTGCTGCCACCTTGTAGGAATGTCTGAAAGGGGCTTATCACTTTATCGTTTACATCCCGTTGTAAAAGCAGAAGTTAGCCTACTAATTTGGGGCTGACAATGCTTAACCTAAGAGTTCTAAATACAAACACTACTTTTACAGCAAATAAGTTTCTTGGTTTCTTGGGTCTTTCAATAACATGCTCTTAACCTAAATCTATTGTTGTCCTCTCATTCCCCCCTTCTCATGAGGGTAGAGTGAATCTAATCTTAGATTC
>NW_007146658.1:0-787 GCF_000164805.1 Carlito syrichta
TTAAACTTGATTTACATGATTGGTAATTTCTCCTAATGGGTACAGGAACACTTTGGTATTGGTGAGTGCTGCCCGTGATTGACAGAAACCCACTTAATGGGCAGAGTGGAATGTTAGATAAGTTAGGTCCATGTAGTCCCTGTGTATGAAGTAACCTGAGCCGGCAGGCAAAGGGTTACATTAGCCCTTTAAGTTTCAATCCCCAAGGTATGCTTAGGAAAGCTTGTTTGCTTAACATTTACATAACATAACATGGTCATTATGGGGCAAGAAAAGCCAAACTTAACAAAGTTTTAAATATGAATGCTGCAAACACATACAGTGAATGTGGGGTAGAAAATCATATACTAATTCTGGGAATTTATAAAATATCACAAGCGTATTATAGCAAGGTGGTTTCTTTTATAAAAGTCTTTGTTCCCTTCAGGTTTACATAGCCACTGCGTGTAAATTATCACTGGGATAAAAACCAGTGATAGAGAGCATCTGGCACCTCTGAGTCTGCTGCCACCTTGTAGGAATGTCTGAAAGGGGCTTATCACTTTATCGTTTACATCCCATTGTAAAAGCAGAAGTTAGCCTACTAATTTGGGGCTGACAATGCTTAACCTAAGAGTTCTAAATACAAACACTACTTTTACAGCAAATAAGTTTCTTGGTTTCTTGGGTCTCTCAATAGCATGCTCTTAACCTAAATCTATTGTTGTCCTCTCATTCCCCCCTTCTCATGAGGGTAGAGTGAATCTAATCTTAGATTCCTTTAACATGCTGAGTTGTCTAGGGATAC
>NW_007146659.1:0-846 GCF_000164805.1 Carlito syrichta
TCCTCTGAGTCTGCTGCCACCTTGTAGGAATGTCTGAAAGGGGCTTATCACTTTATCATTTACATCCCGTTGTAAAAGCAGAAGTTAGCCTACTAATTTGGGGCTGACAATGCTTAACCTAAGAGTTCTAAATACAAACACTACTTTTACAGCAAATAAGTTTCTTGGTTTCTTGGGTCTCTCAATAGCATGCTCTTAACCTAAATCTATTGTTGTCCTTTCATTCCCCCCTTCTCATGAAGGTAGAGTGAATCTAATCTTAGATTCCTTTAACATGCTGAGTTGTCTAGGGACACCTGTTGATATTGTTGAGGACCATAACGTGCACAGCATTTATTCTGGTTTTTACAAAAGTTATTAGTTTGTTAATAATACATGGACCGAAGGTTAGCAACAACAAGAGTATGATCACAGTGCCTATTAAAGCAGACAATAGTGTGGTTAACCAAGGTGAGTAGTTTAACCAACTTTGAAGCCATCCTTGTCTCTGTTCTCATTCTAATTTCCATTTGGCTAAGACTTCGCGGACTTTGGCCATGGATTCTTTCAATGTCTTGATCTATGGCAGCCCTGAGGTCATCATATTGGTGACTCTGAGCTGCTAGAGAGGCTATACCTGTCCCTATTCCTGCCAGTCCGAGTCCAAAGAGGACTGCCAGGGTAATGGCGGTGACTGGCTCCCTCCTCTTTCTCTGGTGGGTACTGTTGCTATACCTGTGGAGTATGTCTTCATCAGTGTGGTAGAGGATTTTAGTGAGCAGTTGGACTAACACACAAAAGCCCCCCCTGGTTTGGCTTAGGACCTGTCCATGGAAGCAAGGAGTTAAACCTGTGGTACAGGCCCAC
>NW_007146660.1:0-807 GCF_000164805.1 Carlito syrichta
TTCTTGGCTACTATTTGAGCCGTTTCATGTTTCGTGGGAAACGCCTCAGTCCAACCTGAAAAAGTATCTATAAACACCAGTAAATACCTGTAACCGTATTTTCCAGGCTTCACTTCCATGAAGTCTACTTCCCAGTATGCTCCTGGCCGGTCTCCTCTAAACCTGGTTCCTGGGTTAGATTTGTGTGTAGAGGCATTAGTTACCCGGCAAGTGTGGCACTTGTCTACGATTTGTGCAATTTTGTGGTGTGAGTCTTTGATGGTATCTTTGCATGGCATATTAGGTCTCTCATCTTTTTTATTCCCATGTGTGTACTCCTGTGCATTTTTGTGAGAAGCCGTTGTCCTAGATTTTCTGGTAAAATTACGCTGCAGTCTGCCGCCCTCCACCAACCATGCAAGCACTGCACCATTGGTTGTCGTTTAATCCAGTTCAAATCTTCCTCTGTGTATTCTGGGCCATTTGGCAATACTGGTGACCCTGGATCTGGCAGCGAGGTCACTAAGACAGGGTTCAGGGAAAGAGCTGCCTCCTTTGCTTTTAAATCTGCCAAGCAATTGCCCCTGGCTACCGGCGTGTCCGCAGTCTGGTGCCCTGGGCAATGAATGATGGCTACTGCCTTAGGTAACCAGAGGGCCTGTAATAAGTTAAGGATCTCAGCCTTATTTTTAATAATTTTCTCTTCTGCTGTCAGTAGCCCCCTTTCTCTGTAGATGGCCCCATGTACATGTGCCGTGGCAAAGGTGTACCTGCTGTCAGTGTAGATGTTTACTCATTTCCCCGCCCCCAGAGTCAGCGCCTTTGTAG
>NW_007146661.1:0-697 GCF_000164805.1 Carlito syrichta
CGCTACTCAGGAGGCTGAGGTGGGAGGATCACTTGAGCCCAGGAGCTGGAGGCTGCAGTAAGCGGTGATGGTTCCACTACACTCCAGCCTGGGGGACAGAGACACTCAATGAATGAATGAATGAATACATAAATAAGAAAGAAGAGAAAAGGCAAACATGTCCTTCTAAAAAATTAATATAATTGATATTCAAGAGAAGAATATCTCAAGACCTCCAGTTTTTCAGTTGACCTTTATATGGTTCAACCTACTTGAAATTTTACTAGCTATGTTTTACTTGTCCGTGCAGCATTACAGACGTTGCTCAAATACCTGTTTTTAGACCTTTTCTATATGTATATTAAAGTTATTCCTTTCCTTTCAAATTCTCCATTTTCTAGGAGATTGAAATTTATTGTTGAGCGTTCCATAACATGAAGACGAAATTTAAAACAGGTATGTCAATGCAATCTTTGAAATTGGGAAATGGCCTGGCTTCACGAGTCCATCAGTAAAGCCCAAGTCCAGAAGAGCGCAATTTTGAGGAGGGAGGAGAGGCGTGTAGAGTACAGAAATTAAAACGAAACTGAACGCGGTTTAGGGGAAAGCAGGTGCGACACCGTAGAGTGGCAGAGCTGTTTTGAAGAACAAGTAGGAGTTCGGGCTGCAACAGAAAAGAAGAAAAAGACACAAGGAACGGCATCTGTACAGTAGACAG
>NW_007146662.1:0-4321 GCF_000164805.1 Carlito syrichta
AATTACTGGTGCACACATCACATAGGAGAGCCAGACACTGAGGGTCCCATCACAAAGGAGAGGCTGTTAGTGAGATTTCCATCATGGAGGAAGGCAGGCACTGTGGCACTCATTATGGAGAAGAGCCAGTCATTGAGACCCATTATGAAGGAGAACCAGTCAGTGGAGTATTGAATGCATAGGAGGTCCAGACATTTGCAACAATTACAAAGGAGGCACATTAACTGGGGAACACATCACAGATAAGAGCTAGTCAATGAGTCACCAATCACAGAGAATGGTTAGTCACTGAAACTTCCATTATAGAGAGGCCATCGATGGGGATCCCATTATGGAGATGGGACAGTCACTTGGGTATCCGTCACTGTGGAGGGTTAGTCACTGAAGCACACATCACAGAGAAAAGTCAGTGACTTGGGTTTTCTTTATGAAGGAAGACCAGTCACTGGGATGGCCATCAAAGAGGAGGACTAGTGATTGAGGCACACATCACAGAGGGGAGCCAGTCACTTGGCCACCCATTATAAATGAGGGCCAGTTATTGGGAGAGGTATCACAGAAGAGGGCCAATCAAAGCACATTAATCACAGAAAAGGAGTATTCACTGGGGCAGCCATTATGGTGGAGGCCCAGTCAATGGGATACACAACAGAGAAGAGGGAGGACCAATTGGGAAATCATCACAGAAGAAGAATAATCCATAAGCAGCCATCACAGAATAGAGTCAGTCACTGGGACACCCATCAGAGAAGTGAGCCAGTCATTGGAACACCTATCACAGAGGTCAGCCAATTGGTGGGGCAATCATCACAGAGATGAGTCAGTCATTGGAGCACACAACACAGAGTAGCACCAGTAACTGAACCTCCCATCACAGAAGAGAACAATTATTGAGACACTCATCACAGAGGAGAGCTATTCTCTGAGCCCCCATCAGAGAAGAGGGACAGCTATTGGGGCACCAATTATATAGGTCAGCCAGTCAATGAGGTACCCCATACAAAGGATGCCCAGTTACTGGGACAACTATCACAAGGCGGTCAAGTCATTGGGTTACCTTTATTAAGGATGATCATTCACTGTGACAACAATCACAGAGGAAACCTAGCCACTGAGGCCCCCATCACAGAGGAGACACAGTAATTAGAGTACTCATCCCAGAAGAGGATTAATAACAAGGACACTCATCACAGGGGAAGCCTAGTCACTATGACATCCATCGTACAGAAGGCCTGTCACTGAGGCACCCAAAATAGGGAAGAGTTATTCACTGGGGCACTTATCACAGATGAAGGAAAGTAACTGGGACAAAAATCAAAGAGGAGGTCTAGTCACTGGAGCTTCCATCACAAAGGAGGGACAGTCAGCAGGGCACCCAACACAGAGGAGGCCCAGTCACTTTGGCACCAACCACAGGGGAGGTTCAGTCACTGGGCCATTCTACAAGGAGATACACTCACTGAGGCAACTATCATGGAGAAGGGCCAGTCAGTGGGGCATGCATCACAAAAGAGGGTAAGTTTCTGAGGCTTACATTAAAGTAGAGGCACAGTCACTGGGACTGCCATCACAGATGTGGGCTAGTCACTGGGACACCCATTATGGAGGAGGCCTATTTACCAAAATATCATTAGAGAGAGGGCTAACCACTGGAGCATCCATTATTGAAGATGTCCCATCACTGAGGCACCAATCACAGAGGCGTCTCAGTCACTGGAGCACATATTATGGAGGAGAAACAGTCACTAGGATACTCATCACAGAGGAGAGTCAATCACTGGTGCACCTCTTACAGGGGAAGGCCTGTCACTGGACAGCCATTATAAAGAAGGATTTGTCACTGGGGAACCCATTATGAAGGAAGTTCAGTTGCTGGAACACCCATTACAGAGGAGGGCTAGTCACTGAGACAAAAATCACAGCAAAGTCCAGTCAAAGAGCACCTATTATGGAGGAAGGTTCTTTCACTGGGACACCCATGACAAAAGAGGCTAGTGACTGGGGTACTTGTTATGAAGGAGGCCTAGAAACTGAGGCACAAGTCAAAGAGGAGGGATAGTCACTGGCACATCAATTTTGAGAAGGTTCAGTTGCCCTGGAACCCATCAGACAAAAGGGAAATGTCACTAGGTTGCCCATCACAGACAATGGCTTGTCATTGGGCCACCAATCAAAGAGGATGCCTAGTAACAGGTGCACCCATTAGAGAGGAGGCCCAGTCACTGACACCCATGACAGAAGAAGGCTCCTCAATGGGGAACCTATTAAATATGAAAGCGCATCACTGAAGCACCAATCACAGAGGAAACTCCGTCACCGGTGCACACATAATGAAGGAGACACAGTCACTGGGACATTAATCACAAAAGAGGCCTAGTCACCGGAGCATCCATAATGGAGGTGGCCCAGTAACTGGGATTTCCATTAGAGAGGAGGGATTGGCAATGAGACATCCCTGATGGAGGAAGTTAAGTTATTGGAACAACTATCAGAAAGAGTCAGGAACTAGCGCACACATAATGCAGGAGGACCAACAACTGGGTCACTCATTATGGAGGAAGCCATTTCACTGGGATACTGATCACAGAGAAGGGGTAATGAGGGGGGCACCCAACACAGAAGAGTTTTGTCACTGGAACACTTATGAAGGAGGTCTAGTCACTGTAGTAAATATTGGAAAGGAGAGTCAATCACTGGTACATAGATCACAAAGGAAAGCCAATCATTGAGGCACCCATAATACAAGAGAGCCAGTCACTAGGGTACCCATCACAGACGATTACTAATGATGAAGCCATTCATTAAATAAGAGGGACAGTTACATGGGCACTAATTAGAGGAGGGTCGGTCACTGGGTCACCCATCACAGAGGAGGGTCAATCAGTAGTGGAACCCATCACAGAGGAGGGACATTCACAAGGGCATGTATTATAGAAGAGAACCAGTTACTGGGATAACCAGCACAGAAGAAGGCTACTCACCATGGCACCTATCACAGAGGAGAGCCAGTCACTGGAACAACCATCACAGAGGAGATACAGTCACTGAGGTACACTGAGCCTCAGCCACTGGGGCATCATTTACAAAAGAGGGCCAGTCACTGGGGTACCCATTATGGAAGAGGCTCAGTCTTTGGGGCACTCATTACAAAGTAGTGTAAGAACTGGGGCACACATTATAAAGGAGAACTAGTTACTAGGATACACATCACAGAAGAGTGTCATTCATTGGGGTGCAAATCACAGTGGAGGGCAAGTTACTGTGACACCATTCAGGGAGTAGTCCCTGTTATTGGGGTTCCTATTATGGAGCAGGATCTGCCACTGACACCCATCACAAAGGAGAGCTAGTAACAGAAACACACATTAGGGAGAATAGCACCCACCAGAGAGGAGGCTCAGTCATTAGGGCATCCATAATATAGGAAGACCAGTCACTGGGGCACCCATTATGTAGGAGATCCAGTCACTGGTACACTCATCACAAAGTAGGTTCAATCAGTGGAGCGCCAAACACAGAGAACCATTCACTGGGAAACCAATCAGAGAAGAGTTACAGTCACCAGAAAATGCATCACAGAGGATTACCATTCACTGGGAAACCAATCAGAGAAGAGTTACAGTCACAGAAAATGCATCACAGAGGATTATCAGTCATGGTGCTCCCATTAGAGAGAAATGTCAGTCACTGGATCACCCATCACAGAAGAATAGTACTCACTGGGGCACCCATCAGAGAAGAAAGCCAGTCACTGGGGCAACCATTGCAAAGGAGAGCCAGTCACAGGCACAACCATCCAGAGGAAGGTCAGTCACTGGGGCACCATCACAGAGAAAAACCAGTCACAGAGGTATCCATCCCAAAAGAGGGCCAGTAACTGGGGCACCGATTTCAAGGAAAATTAGTCAATGGGGCATCAATCACTGAGGAGGGCCAGTCACTGAGGAACCCATCACAGAGGTGGGCCACTCACTGAGGCACTCATTCCTGAGAGGACTAGTCACTGGTACACCAATTATGGAGGAGGACCAGTAACTGTAACAGCCAACAGTGAGGAGAGCCAGTTAATGGAACACCCATCACATAAGAAAGTCAATCACTGGGAGAATCTTCAAGGAGGTGAACTAGTCACCAGCGCAACTGTCACCTATGAGGGCTAATCACTTGGGCATCCATTATTAAAGGGCACCAGTCAAATGGACAATGACCACAGTGGGGAGCCTGTCATGTGGCACCCATCACAGAGAAGGGCCAGTCACTGAGGCACATATTCAGAGGAGTGCCAGTAACTGGGACACCCATCACAAAAGATCGCCAGTCA
>NW_007146663.1:0-723 GCF_000164805.1 Carlito syrichta
CCAGCTAGCTAACTAGTAAGCTTACTCGTTTTCTAACATGCTAGCTAGCTGACTCAACCAGCTGACTTTACACGTTAGGTAATAAGCTAGCTTGCCTACTCAACCAACCGACACAACCGTTTTGCTAACTAGCTAGCTAGCTGACTCAATCAGCTGGCTTAACCCATTAGTTAACTAGCTAACTACCTCACTCATCCTGCTGACTTAACCCGTTAGCTAACTAGCTAGCTATCTGTCTTAACCTGACTAAATTAGAAAGCTGACTTAACTAGCTGACTTAGCTATCTAACTTAACTACTTAGCTAGCTGACTTAACTGGCCGACTTCACAAGTTACTTAGCTAACTTAACTACCTGAATTAAGTAGTTAGCTACCTATTTAACTACTGAATAACTAGCTGCTTTAATAAATGACTAGCTAGTTAGGTAGCAGACTTAAGTAGGTGTCTTAAATAGTTAGCTAACCAGTGAGTTAGCTGACTTAGCTAACTTAGCTAGCTAGCCGGTTATGTAACTGACTTAGCTTGCTGACTTAACTTGTAGGCTAACGAGATAGCTAGCTGACTTTACTAGCTGGTTAACAAGGTAGCTGGGTGAATTAATTTGTGGGCTGACGAGTATGCCGACTACTTAGATTGTTAAACACGTTGCCTGCCTACTCGGTCGACTTGTTAGCTACCTTAACAAGTCGGTCGACTAGTCGGCCGACTAGTTAGCTGGGATA
>NW_007146664.1:0-449 GCF_000164805.1 Carlito syrichta
TTCTGTCCTCACTAGGTTGCCCAGGCTGCTCTCAAACTGCCCAACTCAAACCATCTTGTCGGCCTGGGCCTTCCAAACTGCTGCAATCACAGTCTTTCCATTTGGTCAACATCCTGGTCTTCCTGCTGGTCTTGAACTCTGGGGTGGAGGTGAACCTTCTACCAATGCCTGGCCTCCCCCGAAGTTTTCTGGGTTTTGCTTGGTATCGAGGTGCGGGCTTGCTATGGTGTCCAGCCTGGCTTTGAGCTCCTGTGCTCCAGTCATCTTCATGTCTTGGTCTCCCCGCTTGCTGAGGTGACAGACATGAGTCATCAGGCCATCCCACTCCTCTGATGGTTTGAGAGTCAGGCCCTCCATTTCTTCGAGGCAGCCCTTGGGAGGAGCAAGCGATTCCATTCTGGAAATGAGGCTGGCGTGGAGGTGGTCACCCTGGTGGGGACACCTCCCTG
>NW_007146665.1:0-9561 GCF_000164805.1 Carlito syrichta
TAGGTCCAACACTGGGGCCGTTTTTCCAAAGGATCTGTCTGTTCATGATGATCCCAATTCCATACACAAATGTATGCTCTTGTTTTCTTTCCTTTTTTTGAGTCAGAATCTCACACTGTCACCCAGTGTGGAGGGAGGTGGCTCACTCCCAGCACCCACAGCCTTGGCCCTCCAGACTCCAGCTAGCCTTTCCTCCCATCCTTCCAGGGAGGTGGAACTACAGGCATGCACCCCATGCCCAGCTCATTTGGGAAGGAGAGTAGAGATGAGGTCTCGCTGAATTGCCCAGGCATGCTTTGGACATGCAGGCTGGGGTCGACCACTGGCCTCAACCTACCAAGTGCTGGGATGACAAGGTTGAGCCCCCAAGGCCGGACTCGATACTTCATAGAAAATACACCAAAAGACTGACTGTGGCAGTCCAGGACTGGAATCTCAGGGTTCCGGGAGGCCGAGGAGGGAGAATGACTGGAGCCCAGGAGCTCAAGGCCAGGCCAGGCCACACAGGGAGACCCCATCTCCGCACGCATCCAAAAGGTCGTCCCTGCCATTCGAGAGACTGTGGTGGGGGGATCACTGGAGCCTGCCATTTCAAGGTTGGAGGTGAGTGATGGTGGTGTCCCTGGGTCTCAGACTGTCCAAAGAGCCAGGCCCTGTCTCCAAAAAATCAGAATCATACAGAGATTCTCATCTGCGCATTTTGTGTTCAAAGGGCGACTGACTTTACAGCCAGAAAAATGGAACTTGGGGGAAAGAAATGCCACCTGGTAAGGAATGTTTCCACAACCTTTCTTGGCATAAGGTCCTCATTGCTAGGTCAGAGGGCCAGCCTGCCTGGAGCACATTTCTCACCACGGAGAGGAGAGATGGCAGGAACCCGGCCAGGCATCCTCATGAACTCCTGCACCAAAGTGGTGGCAGACATTGGGTGGGGGTTGGGGCTGAAAGGTGCCGAGCTTGGGGGACTCTCGTACATCAGGGAGTGGGGGGGAAGGACTGAGGGCAGGAGGTTTGCAGGAGAATGGATTTCATTGTTGACTAAGATATTCTTTCTTTTGTTCTTTCTTTTCTTTACCTCTCTCTCTCTTTTGTTTAGTCACTTGGTAGCCCTGGCTGCTCTCAAACTGCCCAAATCTGGCCATCCTCTCAGCCTGGGCCTCCCAAACTCCTGAGATCATAGGTTTTCCATTTGGTCAACATCCTGGTCTTCCTGCCTGGTCTTGAACCTTGGTCTTGAGGCAATCTGCCTGCCAAGACCTGCCCTCACCAAAGGTATTCTGGGTTTGGCTAGGGGTCGAGATGGGGTCTTGATATGGTGTCCAGCCTGGTCTCAGCTCCCAGGCTACAGCTATCTTTCTGTTTCAGTCTCCCCGAGTACCGAGGAGACAGGCATGAGTCGCCTAACTGCTGCTCCCTAAGGTTTGAGAGTAACGCCCTCCCTGTCCCCGAGACAGACCCTGGGAGGAACAAGTAGGTGCACACTGGGAATCGAGGCAGGCAGTGGGGTGGATGCCCCAGGGGAGACACGTACTTGCACCAGGCACTCCCCTGGGCCAGGCTTGGTGGGTGACTCCAGCTGCCCTCTCAGGAGCCCCAGGTCATCTGAAGGGAGAGGGCCTCACAGTTGGGCCCCGAGAGGGGTGTGAAGGCCAGGCGTGGGGGCTAACATCTGTCACCCTGGTGCTTTGGGAGGCCGAGGCGAGAGAATAGCCTGAGCCCCCAAGTTTGATTCCAGCCCGGGCTCCTTGGCAAGACCTCATCTCTACAAGTAGCCAAAAAAAATGAGCCAAGTATGGTGGCACATACCTATCATTCAGGTCACTCTTGAGACCATGATAGGAGGATGGCTGGAGCCCAGTATGTGGAGGCCATAGTGATCGAGAGTGGGCCCTGCACTCTGACCTGAGTGACAGAGTGGGTCTCTGACTCAGAATAATAGTACCAACCACCATCACCACAACCACAGGCCAGGCTCAGGTGCTCAGCCTGGCATAAAGGCCCTTCAGAAGCCGAGGAGAGTCAATGGCCAGAGCCTGTGGGCTTGAGATCAGCCCGGGACACTGGGCAAGACTTCGTTTCTGACAACAAAAATAAATCCAATGATTAGCTGGGTGTGGTGGCACAGGTCTGTTGTTCCAGCCACTCAGGTGGCCAAAGAAGAAGGATGGCCTGAGCCTGGCAGGTGTAGTCCCTGGTGGCCGTGAGCATGCCCCTGTGCTTAGGCCTGGGCAACAGAGTGGGATTCTGACTCCATATGATAATAATCAACAGCACTGCCACCACCACCACCCCTGTCACCCAGTGTGAGGAGTCACCCTCAGGGAAGGGAAAGAACAGGCAGTATCCTGCCTGTCATTTGCAGTAGTTTTCAAAGGTTGCCATTTGGCATGTCCATCCTGCATCTTCATCCACGCATCCCAGAAGGCTGTCCTCCACACTCTATACTCATGCCCAATGGCAAAGATTCGTATGAGCTCAGAGAATAGATGGCCCCGAGATATGGCAGTCATCATGCAGAGAACGATCAAAGTGATTCAGCAACGCTGTGGCCAGCCCAGCTTCCGGTCAGCTGGTCTGCCACCATCAGGCATGGGGAGGGCCCCTTCCTCTCCCAATCTCTCCATCATCGCCTGCCCATGCAGACTATTCACTGGGGAGCCATGGATGCCCATCATGACACACGTGGAAGGCATCATCTTTTGGTTGCTGGAGACTCCAGAGGCCAGGATGGGGCATGGCAGCATTATCATGGCTCCTGGGGCCTCGACCTGTGAGACTTAAGTGGTCCTCTGACCTCAGACCCCGAACAGCCGGGATTCTGTGGGCCCCCATGCCTGTTTCGATTTTGGAGACCTTTCATCAAGACGAGGTCTGTCCATGTTGCCTGGCCTGGTCTACGACCCCTGGGCTCAAGCTGTCTCATGCTTCAGCCTCCCAGGGCATGGCATTGATGACCATGAGCCATGGAGCCCGGCCTGGACTCACACATTCTGTTGGTTTGGGCAACACAAAGGAACACCCCAGAATGAAGTCCACTGAATCCCATGTATCTGGGAAAATGGGTGTTACCATGTGTGACTCCTGTGTTTGTGTTCTGGGGAGCGACGAGGTCTCACTATGTGGCCCAGTCTGGTCTTGAAGTCCCAGGCTCCAGGGTCCTCCACCTGGGTTTTCCAAAGTCACAACCCGATTTTCTGCTGGTTCACCATCTTTTGGGAACTCTAGGCCCAAGTCTGGGGCCTCCTTCCGAAAAGATTTATGTCTGTTCATGATGTTCCCAACTCCATACACAAATGGATGCTCTTCTTTTTTATCTTTTTTTTTCTTTGAGTTGGAGTCTCACTCTGACGCTCAGGCTGGAGTGCGGTTGCTCACTCCCAGCCACTGCAGGCTTGGCCCACCGGGCTCTGGAAAGCCTTACCCTGACCTCTGAAAAGCAGGAAATACAGGTGTGCTCCACCATGCTTGGCTCATTTGGGATGAGTGGTAGAGATGAGGTCTCGCCGAGGTGCCTGGGAGAATCTCCACCAGCGGGCTCGGGCCGGCCACTTGTGTCAGCCTCCCAAAGGGCTGGGATTACTAGGTTGATTCCCCGAGCCAGGCTTCGAAGTTTTGTAAAAAAGTAACAGAAGGCCTGGCGTGGCGGCCCATGCCTGGAATCCCAGCGCTTTGAGAGGCCAAGTAGGGAGGATGTCTGGAGCCCAGGAGCCAAGGCCAGCTCTGCAATTCATGGAGACCCCATCTCTGCACCCATCCAAACTGGGAATCTGGAATCGAGTTGCCCGTTTTCCAGCCATTCCACAGGCTGAGGCAGGAGGATCACCGAAGACCAAGATTTTGAGGCTGGTGGTGAATGACAGTCATGTCCCTGGGCCCAAGCCTTGATCACAGAGCCAAAGCCTGTCTCCAAAAACATACACATATTCTCAACTGCATGTGGTGTGTTCACAGGGCAACTGGCTTTAGAGACAAGAAAAATGAGATTCAGGGGAAAGAATTGTCCCTGGGTGAGGGATGTGTCCCTGGCCTTTGTTGGTGGAAGGTCCTCGTTTACGAGTCTGAGGGTCGGCCTGCCTGGGGCACATTTCTCACCTCAGAGAGGAGAGCCAGCAAGAACCTGGACAAAGAGCCTCAGGAAATCCCACACCAAAGCTGGAGCAGCCATTTGCGGGGTTGGGGCCTGAAGGTCCCAACATTGGGTGCCCTCACATGTGATGGGGTGTGGAGGGAAGGACTGAGGGCAGAAAGTTTGAAGGAGAATTTCTTTCTTTCTTTCTTTCTTTCTTTCTTTCTTTCTTTCTTTCTTTCTTTCTTTCTTTCTTTCTTTCTTTCTTTCTGTCTGTCTTTCTGTCTTTCTTTCTTTCTTTCTTTCTGTCTGTCTTTCTTTCTTTCTTTTCTTTCCTCACTAGGTTGCCCTGGCTGCTCTCAAACCACACAACCCAGGCCATACTCTCAGCTTGGGCTTCCAAAACTGCTGGGATCACAGGTTTTCCATTTGGTCGACATCGTGGTCTTCCTGCCTGGTCTTAACTCTGGGCATTGTCTGATCCTCCCGACAATGCCTGATCTCACTCAAGGTTTTCTGGGTTTAGTGCATTGTCTGATCCTCCTGACAATGCCTGATCTCACTCAAGGTTTCCTGCGTTTAGCTTGGGGTCGAGGTGGTGACTTGCTATGGTGTCCAGCCTGGTCTCAGGTCCCGGTCTCCAGGCATTTTCCTGTCTCAGGATCCCCAAGTGCCAAGGAGACAGGTGTGAGTTGCCCGGCTGCCCCCTCACCCAGGCAGTTCAAGAGTCACACCCTCCCTTTTCCTGAGGTGGACCCTGGGAGGAACCAACAGGTCCACACTGGGGACTGAGATGGACAGAGGTGTGCATGCACTGGGGGAGACACAGCCCTTCACCAGGCCCTTCCCTGGAGTTGTCTTGGTGTGCCACTCTGGCTGCCATCTCTAGGGTACCAGGTCATCTGAAGGGAGCCTGCCTTGCAGTGGGGCTCCGAGAGAGGTGTGAAGGACTGGCATGGAGGCTCGTGCCTGTCACCCTGGCACTTTGGGAGACTGAGGTGAAAGGTTGACCGGAGCCCCCTGGTTCGAGGTCAGTCTGGGTACCTTGGCAAGACCTCGTCTCTACAAGAAGCCAAAAAAATAAGCCAAGCGTGGTGGTGCATACCTGTCATTCTAGCCACTCTGGAGGTCACAGAGGGAGGATTGTTTGTACCCAGATGGAGGCTGTGGTGGCCGAGAGTGGATCCCTGTGCTCCTGCCTGGGCAACAGAGTGGGACTCCGATTCAGAATATTAATACCACACCACCACCACAAACACAGGCCAGGCTCAAGGACTCAGTCTGGCATCCCAGCACTTCAGTGGATGGTCTGACCCTGCAGGTTCAAGACCAGCCCAGGACACTGGGTGAGACCTCGTCTTGGCCATGAAAAATAAATCCAAAGATTAGTCGGGTGTGGTGGTGCAGGAGTGTGTTTCCAGTCACTTGGGGACCGAGGTGGGAAGATCTCCAGAGCCCGGTAAATAGAGTCCTCAGTAGCATTGAGCATGCCCCTGCTCTCAGGCAAGGGAGAGAAAGTGGAATTATAATAATAATCACCACCACTGTCACCACCATCACCCCTGAAATGCAGTGCTAGGAGTCATGCTCAGCTGTGGGAGAGGAAAAGGCACTATCCTGACTGTTGCTTGTAGGAGGTTTCAAAGGTGGCCACCGGGCACATCTGTCCCGTGTTTTTGGCCACATGTCCCACAATGCCTGCTTCTACCCTATGCAATCATGCCCCATGGAAAACACATGTGTGAGCTCATGGAACAGATGACCCCGATTTAGGGCGGCGATCGGGCACAGAGCGATTAAAGTGGTGGGGAACACCACGGCCAGCTCAGGTTCCAGTCGCCTAGTCTGCCACCTTTTGGGTGGGGGGGCCTCCCTCTCCTGATCACATCATTGTCCCCCACCCACACAGACCTTTCGCTGGGGAGCCATGGATGCCCCTTGTGACGCATCTAGTAGGCGTCTTTTTTGTCACCTGAGTCTCCGTCGGCCAGGCTGGGGTACAGCAGCACCATAATGGCTTCTA
Source organism: Carlito syrichta (assembly GCF_000164805.1). Taxonomy (NCBI): domain Eukaryota; kingdom Metazoa; phylum Chordata; class Mammalia; order Primates; family Tarsiidae; genus Carlito; species Carlito syrichta. The sequence goes on from NW_007146665.1 coordinate 6,090, forward strand.
GAACCTAGACCTACGGAACTCAGGCATTCTTTGAGTGTTGGTCCCTGAGAAGCCAGGAGTCCGTGGTCACCATGCTTGACTCGATTTTGGAGACCTCAACTGAGACAACGTCTTTCCACACTGCCCGGGCTGCTCTTTGATCTCTGGGCTCAGGCTGCCTCCCACCTTGGCCTCCCAGGGTGCAGGGCTGAGGGTCATGTTCCATGGTGCCTGGATTGAACTCACATGTTCTGTCGGTGGGGGTGATGCAAAGGAACATCCCAGGACAAAGGCGACCACATCTTGTGTCTCGGACCACGGAGGCTACCACATGTGACTGCTGTGTGTGTGTTTTGGGAGTGACAAGTTTTCACTACATGGCCCAGGCTGGTCTCGGACTCCTGGGATCCAAATGTCCACTGCCTGGGTCTCCCAAAGCCACAGTCCAATTTTCTGCCAATCCTCCATCTTTCGGGAATGCTAGGGCCAAGACTGGAGCCTCCTTCCCAAATAATCTCTGTCTGTTCATGATGATCCCCACTACACACACAAATGGATGCTCTTCATTCTTTTCCTTTTTTCCTTTGAGTCAGAATCTCATTCCAATGTCCAGGCTTTAGGGCAGTGGATTGCTCTTGGCCACCAATGCCATGGCCTGCTGGGCTCTGGCAAGCTTTTCCTCAGCCTTCTGAGGAGTAGGAAAGACAGGCATGTGCCACTATGCCCGATTCATTTGGGATGGAGAGTAGAGATGTGGTCTCGCCAAGTTTCCCATGTGTGTCTCGTACTGTAGGCTTGGGCTGGTCACTGGTCTTGGCCTCCCAAATTGCTGGGATGATGAGGCTGAGCCCCTGAGACCAGCTTTGATCCTTCATCGAAAATGAACAAGAAGGCCTGGTGTTGAGGCCCATGCCTGTAATCCTAGCCCTCTGGGAGGCCGAGACGGGAGTTTGGCTTGAGCACAGGAACCCAATGCCAGCCCAGACCACGCATGGAGACCCAGTCTCCACATCCATCCAAACAGGGTGTCTGTGATCAAGGTGCCTGTCATCTCAGCCATGCCAGAGGCTGAGGCTGGAGGTTTGCCAGAGTCCACAATTTCAAGGATGGCGGTGAATGACGGTCGTGTCCCAGGGCCTCAGACTGGGCTACAGAGTTAGACCCTGTCTCCAAAAACAGCAGAATCATACACAGATTCTCAACTTCGCATGGTGTGTTCACAGGGCGACTGACTTTACAGTCAGGTAAAATGGGATTGAGGGGAAAAAATGTCCCTGGGTGAGTGATGTATCCCTGGCATTTCTTGGTGGAAGTCCTCATTGCTGAGAGGACAGCTGGCAGAAACCAGGCCAGGGAGCCTCAGGAATTCCTGCACCAAAGCAGGGGCAGACATTGTGGGGGCTTGGGGCTGGAAGGTGTCGAGGTTGGGGTACTCTCACATGAGGGGAGGAAGGACTGAAGGCAGAAGGTTTGGAGAAGAATGGATTTCTTTCTTTCTTTCTTTCTTTCTTCCTTTCTTTCTTTCTACCTTTCTTTCTTTCTTTCTTCCCTTCTTTCTTTTCCTTCCTCACTAGGTTGCCCAGGCTGCTCTCAAACTGCCCAACTCGGTCATCCTCTTGGCCTGGGCCTCCCAAAGTGCTGGGATCACAGGCTTTGCACTGTTTGACATCCTGGTCTTCCTGTCTGGTCTTGAACTCTGGGCTGCAGGCGATCCCTCTGCCGAGGCCTGCCCTCACCTAAGGTTTTTTGGATTTTGCTTGGGGTCATGGCTGGGGCTTGCTAAGTTGTCCAGCTTGGTCTTGAACTCCCAGTCTCTGGCCATCTTCCCATCTTGGCCTGCCTGAATTCGGAGGAGACAGGCGTGAGTTGCCCAGCTGCCCCCACAGAAGGATTGAGGGTCACACCCTCCCTTTCCCCAAGGTGGTCCTTGGGAGGATTGAGTGGGTTGACCCTGGGGAACAAGTAGTGTGGTGGGGTCAGCAGCCTGGTGGAGACACGACCCTGCACCAAGTTTTCCCCCTGGGGAGGGTTTGGTGCAGGACTCTGGCTGCACTCTCTGGAGTCCTGGGTCATCAGAAGGGAGTGGGCCTCATGGTGGGGCCCTGAGAGGGGCGTAGAGCCCGGGTGTGGGGGCTTATGCATGTCATTCTGGAGCTCTGTAATACCGAGACAAGAGGATGGCCTGAGCCCCTGTGTTCAAGACCAACACAGGCACCTTGGCTAGACCTCATCTCTACAAGAAGCCAAAAAAATGAACTGAGTATGGTGGTGCATGCCTGTCATTCCCACCACTCTGGAGGCCACAGCGGGAAGATCGCCAGGGCACAGCTGGTAGAGGTCATGGTGGCCGAGACCGGGTCTCTGCACTCTTGGCTGGGTGACAGAGTGGGATTCCAACTCAGAATAATACCAGTCAGCAACACTACCACAACCACACACTGGGGTCAGGGGCTCAGAATGGCATCCCTGCCCTTCGTAGGCCCAATGAGTGGATGGCCTGTGACTGCGGGTTCGACATTATCCCGTGAAACGGGGGGATGAGACCTCATCTCGGCCATCAAAAATAAATCCAAAGATTAGCCAGGCATGGTGGTACAGGTCTGTGGTTCAAGCCACTCGGTTAGGCACGGTGGGAGGATTGCCTTAGACCGGCAGTTGGAGTTCATGGTGGCTGTCAGCATGTCCCTACACTCCAGCCTAGGCGATCGAGCAGGATTCTGACTACAAATAAAGATAGTCACCAGCACCACAACCACCACCACCCCTGCCACCCAGGGCGAGGTGTCACCCTCAGTGATGGGAGAGGAAAGGGCACATTCCAGCCTATCATTCATGGGAAGTTTCAAAGGTGGCCACTGGGCATGTAGGGCCTGCGCCTTTGCCCACATGCCCCAAAAGGCCCGCCTAACCCTCATCACTTGTACCCCACAGCAAAACGTGTGTGTCTTATGGAACAGATGGTCTTGTGCTAGGGTGGCCTTCAGGCACAGAGTGACCAAAGCAGACAGGAAATGCCACAACCAGCCCAGGTTCCAATCGCCCTGTCTGTGAACTTCAGGCAGAGGGAGGGCCCCTTCCTCTCCCAATCTCTCCATCATCACCCACCCATGCAGACCTTTCAATGGGGAGCCGTGGTTGCCCATCGTGATTCAGGTGGGAGACTTCTTTTTTGACACCAGAGTCTCCATTGGACTGGCTAGAGTGCGGTGGCATGCATGTGGCTCCAGGGGGCCTCAACCTACAGGGCTCAGGCAATCTTCCCATATCAGACCCTGAGCAGTTGGGACTCTGGGGACCACCACGACTGACTCGATTTTGGGAATCTAATGCCATAATGAGGTCTGGCCATGTCACCCAGGCTTTTCTCCAAACACTGGGCTCAGGTAGCCTCCAGCCTCAGCCATCCAGGATGTGGGGCTGATGACCAGGAACCACAATGCCCATCCTGGACTGGCACCTTCTGTTGGTGTGGGTGACATAAAGGAATGCCCTA
>NW_007146666.1:0-811 GCF_000164805.1 Carlito syrichta
ACCGGTCACTTTGACTCAAAGCTCAGAGGAGAGACCGTCACTGGAAAAATTATCAAAGTGGAGAACTCGTCACTGGGTCACCCATCTCAAAGGAAAGGCAATCACTGGAAAAACCAGCACAGAGGAGAGCTGGTCACTAACACAGAGAAGACCAAGTCACTAACATACCCATTAGAAGGAGGGTCAATCACTGGGACAATTAAAATAGATGTGGGTCACTTACAAATTCAACCATCACAGATAAGACCTCGGTACTTGGGCACCAATCACAGAGGGAGACCAGTGTCAGGGGAAACCGTCACAGAGGACAGGAAGTCACTGAAATGTGGCACCTATCACAAAGGATTCATCTCTGGTGCACTCATCAGGGATGACAGCCAGTAACTGCAACATCCATTATGGAGGAAAGCCAATCTCTGGGGTACCCATTATGGTAGAAGACCAGTCACATGGGGCAACCATCATATAGAAAGGCCAGTCACTAGGACATTCATTACAAAACATGGTTTTTCAATGAGTCATCTGCTATGGAAGGGGCCCATATACTGTGACACCCTTCACAGATGAGGACTAGTCACTGAAGTAACAATTATAGAGGAAGGCCATTCACTAGATCACCAAACACTGAGGACGCAGTCTCTTAAGAACCTATAATGAAGGAGGAATAGTCACAGGGGCTCACATTTTGCTTGAGATACAGTCATTGAGACAGTTTTCACAGAGGAAAGCTCTACCGTGGGGCACCCATCACAGAGAAGGAGCATTCACTGAGTCATTTTTACAAAGGAGTGCCAGTGACTAGGGCACCCAT
>NW_007146667.1:0-705 GCF_000164805.1 Carlito syrichta
GTGCTCTATTTCCAATAAATTAGAACTAGCCTTACTACTTTGTATTTGAATCTTAGCTTTAATTCCAATACTTCACATATCTAAACAAAGAAGTACAATTTTTTGAGCATTTAGCTAATGTCTATCCTGAATTCTAGTAGCTGACCTACTAGCACTTACATGAATTGGAGGCCCACACATTGAACACCCCTTTATTATTATTGGCCAAACAGTGTCCATCTTGCATTTTTTCATTATTCTCATCCTAATACCATTAACTAACCTAATCAAAAATAAAATACTCAAATTATAGTCCTTGTAGTATAAAAATTACTTTGGTCTCATAAAACAAAAATGGAAAACTGATCTTCCCAGGAAAGACTCAAGGAAGAGGTCTAACATTCCTCTATCATGACTCAAAACTCATATTCTGCCTACACTATTCCCTGATTTTATGTTTAAGTACTATTGACTACTTTTAGTGCTATGTCATTATTGGGAAAAAAAGGTAGCAAATTTTTAATCCTATGTACTTTCATGCATTATGTACTCATTCCCATGATTATGTGTTTTGTACTACATATGCGTAACCTTACAGAGGATATCTATGTTTTAATTGCACATCAAATTTTTCCCCATGCATATAAGCAAGGAACAGGAACTCATTAATGTTTACCAGACAATACTATATCCTCAATAAGAAAACCAAGGAGATCACTTGTACTC
>NW_007146668.1:0-2923 GCF_000164805.1 Carlito syrichta
GTCTGTCTTTCTTTCTTTCTTTCTGTCTTTCTTTCTTTCTTTCCTTCCTTCCTTCCTTCCTTCTTTCCTTCTTTCTTTCTTTTTATTTTAGTCATAGTCTCACTCTGTTGCCCAGACTGGAGTACAGTGGCACGCTCACAGCCACCGCACCCTTGACCTGCTGGGCTCAGGTAATCCTTCTACCTCAGCCTTCCAAGTAACTGGAACTATAGGTGAGCACTACCATGCTTGGCTTATTTTTATTTTTATTGTAGAGACGAGGTCTAACCAAGATGTCTAGAACCCCTGCGCTGAGGCAGTCCTCTCGCTTTGCTGGGATTACAGGCTTGAGTCACCACATCCGGACAAGAAGGGAACAATTCAAAACTCATTTTAAGAGGCCAACATTACCTTAATACTAAAACTAGACAAGGACAGTACAACAAAAGTTAATTACAGACCAGTATTGTTCATGAACATGGATACAGAAATCCTCAACAAAATACTAGCAAAACAAATTTAACAGTACGCTAAAAGGATCATACACCATAATCATGTGGGATTTATCCCTGGAATGAAAGTATGCTTCAACCTGCATAAATCAATAAATGTGAATACATCACATTAACAAAATAAAGAAAAAAACAAATGCATGATTGCCTTAACAGATGCAGAAAAACATTTGAAAAAATTCATCATCCCTTTATAATAAAAACTCTCAAGAAATTAGGTCTAAAAAAAACAATAAAGACCATATATGAAAAGCCCACAACTAACAACATACTCAGTGGGAAAGAGCTGAAACCTTTTTCTCCAAATTAGGAACAGAATAAGGATACCCCCTTGCAACCCTTCCATTACACATAGTAGTGGTGGTCCTAGCCCACAAAATTAGACCAAAAAAAGAAACAAAAGTCATGCAAATGGGAAAGGAATAAGTTAAATTATTTCTGTTTGCAGATGACATGATTTGTATGTATGGAAAACCCTAATGATGCCTCAAAAATTGTTAGAGCTAATAAATGAATGTATTAAAATTGCAGGATACAAAATCAGCATTAAAATCAGTTGTGTGTCTGTATACTAACAACAGACTATGTGAAAAGGAAATTAAGAAAACATCTCCATTATTATAGCATCAAAAATAGCAAAATATTTAAGAACAAACTTTAACAAGTAGGTATAAAATCTGTACAATGAAAACTATAAGACGTTTAAGAAAGAAACTGGAAAAAAAGACACAAATGTAAAAATATTATATGTTTATGAATTGGGAGAATTTACATCGTTATAATGCCCATGCTACGAAAGTGATCTAAAATTCAGTGCCATCCCTATCACATTTTGGAATTTTTTTACAGAAATTGAAAAAATACTAAAATTCCTGTGGAACTTCAAAAATCCTGAGGGACAAAATGATCTTGAGAATAAAGGACAAAGTTGAAAACTTTACAAGCCATGATTATAAGCTATATTACAAGGCTATGGTAATATAAACAGCTTGACACTGGAATAAAAATTAACATATAGACCAATAGAGCAGAATAGAAATTCCAGAAATAGATCCACACATATCTGGTCAACTGATCTTTGACAAGGGTACAAGGAGTATGCAGTGGTTAAATGATGGTCTCTTTGATAAACGATGTTGAGAAAACTCTTCATCTATGAGAAGAAGAGTGAAATTAGATTCTTACCTTGCACTATGCTCATAAACTAACTCAAAATGGTTCATAGACTACAGAACTGAAACTGTAAAACTCTTATAAAAAAGCATAGGGAAAAAATTCCTTGACATTGGTCTTGGCAATGATTTTTTTAGATATGACACCAAAAGCACAGGAAACAAAAGCAAAAATAAATAAGTAGGACTTCTTCAACCTAAAGAACTTTGCATAGCCAAGGAGACAATCAGTAGAGTGAGAAAAAAATCTACAAAACGGGAGAAAATATTTGGAAACCTTGTGTTTGATTAGAGATATAGCTAAAGAGCAACTCACACAACTCAATAACAAATAATATAATAATAATAAACCTTGAGTAAAAAGTGGTCAAATGACCCTAATAGACGTTTCTCAAAAGAAAACTTGCAGATATCCAACATATATAAAAATCTGCTCGACTTCACTAATGATCAGAGAGATGCAAATCAAAAGGATGATGAGTTATTACCTCACACCTGTTAGGACTGCTGTTATCAAAAAGACAAGTGATAACAGATATTGGTGAATATGTAGAGAAAAGACACCCCCCCATATGCTGCTGTTGGTAATGTTAATTGATGTAGTTATGATGGAAAACAGTATGGAAGTTTCTCAGAAAATTAAAATTAGAACTACAATACAATTCAACAATCCCCTTTTGAAGTATATAGCCCAAGAAAGTGAAATCAGTATCTCAAAAAGATATGTGCACTGCCCTGTTTGTTGCGGCTTTACTCACAATAGTCAAGATGAAGGAATTGTGATACACACATGCACACAGAACATTATTTGTCATAAGAAATAAGGGAATTCTATCACTTGCTGCAACACACATCTAGAGGACATAATGCCAAATGAAATAGGTCAGACCCAGAAAGACTATATGATTTCATAGGTGGAATCTAAAAAAGTAGAACTCATAAAAGGAGAGAGTAGGGATGGAGGAAATGGGGTGATAGTGGTCAAAGGGTATAAACTTTATTATAGAATGAATGAATGAATGAATAAATAATGTGGTTTTAATGTACAGTTCATTGTGCTATATTGTTTATCTGAAATTTGATGGGAGCAGTATTTTAGTGTCTTCATCACTATCTCCCTGACCCTCTCCATATCAGCAACTACAGTTGGTGATGACTGTATTAGTTTGGTTATCATATACAATCTATATGTATTATCAGATTGTCACATTATATACTATGAATATTAACCAATTTTATTTATAAATCAATTAGCTTGAA
>NW_007146669.1:0-554 GCF_000164805.1 Carlito syrichta
TCTGAAATTTGATGGGAGCAGTATTTTAGTGTCTTCATCACTATCTCCCTGACCCTCTCCTTATCGGCAACTACAGTTGGTGATGGATGTATTAGTTTGGTTATCAATATACAATCTATATGTATTATCAGATTGTCACATTATATACTATGAATATTAACAATTTTATTTATAAATCAATTAGCTTGAAATAAGAAAAGCAAAAGTATGATAAGTATGCAATTTTTTCCAAATTGTTGTGTAAATTTAAGTAATTCAAGCAGAGTCACTTTTCTATTTTGGGGGGGTGGGGAAGGGGTTTAGACAGGAGGCGAATCTTCACATTTATGTAGAAAAACAAATAGAAAAAATACCCAAGCAATTTTGAAGGACAAGTTGAGAAGATTTGTATCACAAGATGGCAGGATTTTCAGCAACATTTTGTAATTAAGAGTATATCACATATCTTCTACATTTTGATGTTTATTGTTAAATGAGAAATTCTTTTGGTAGTCAAACTTGTCCATTATTGCATTTTCTCCCAAATTAAAGCTGCTTTTGAGTTAGATATACTA
>NW_007146670.1:0-735 GCF_000164805.1 Carlito syrichta
ACTGATTGAGTACAGCAAATGACGAACTGATTTCCAGCCCATGAGGAACTTGACCTCTTTCTTTCTGTCCATTGCTCTTTTCTTCTTCTATTTTTTTTTTTTTGAGTTGGAGTCTCACTCTGTGGCCCACACTGGAGTGCAGTGGCCTCTCCCGGGCACCGCAACCTCGACCTGCTGAGCTCCATTGATCCTTCCGCCTCAGCCTTTCAAGGAGCTGGAATTACAGGCATGTGCTGCTATGCCCTGCTGATTTTTTGATTTATTGCAGCGATGAGTTCTCGCCAAGTTGCCCAGGCGGGTCTCGAACCCGCGGGTTCAGTTAATCCACTCACCTTAGCCTCCAAAAGCACAGGATTACAGGTTGAGCCAGGGAGCCTGGCTTTTTTTTGTTTTTGTTTTGAGATGGAGTCTCACTCTGTCGCCCAGACTGGAGTGCAGTGGCCGTTCCCAGCCACCGCAGCCTTGACCTGCTAGGCTCCGGTGATCCTTCTGTCTCAGCCTTCCAAGTAGCTGGAAATTATTATTTTTTTTAAGTTGAACTCTCACTCTCTCGCCCAGACTGGAGTGCAGTGGCCACTCCCGGCCACCACAGCCTTGACCTGCTGGGCTCCACGATCCTTCAGCCCCAGATTTCTAGTAGCTGGAACTACAGGCACACGCAACACGCCCGGGTAATAATTTTGATTTATTGTAGCGATGAGTCTTGCCCATTGCTCTTTTCTAATGTTATATTTG
>NW_007146671.1:0-654 GCF_000164805.1 Carlito syrichta
CCCATCTGTGCAAGATGTTTCTCATGTACTTCCAGGACCTACCTGAGTCCAAAATTCACGTGGGAAAAATTTCTTACAGTTATTATGAGATCTCTGCTGGAGGAAAGCGGAACTATGTGTTCCAGTTAATGTTTCATCTGTTCACTCATGGTTCACTCTTTCGGTCAATCACCCATTCATTTTCTGTAAAATAAGCGTTCTCCTAGTGCCAAGCCCTAATGCTGTTACAAGCCACAGGCACAGCCTGAATCTCGTGGAGTTTAATATTTAGTGGGCCAAGGAAATAAATACACAACGATTGGAAAATTCCAACATTGCTAATTCTCCTGTCTAATAAGCACATGATACTTTGAGAGCATATGAGAGGGAATTGACCTCAGCTGGGACATTGGGGATGGCCTCCCTCAGCTGGCTGAACATGGTAAGATCAAATACACATGTGGAAATTAGCTGCTAGACCAAGGAAAGATGCAGGCCTGGTTCAAGAAAATGGCCACTGAACTCCCTGTGAAGAGATGTCATGTGGCACTGATGAGAAGCTCGCAGCCTGGCTGGTGCTGAAAAGAGGTAGAGGTTGAGGGAAGAGAGATCCTGCAGGACCTTGGGAGTCACAGCCTCTCCGGGAATCCAGTCTAAAGGACAGAGATCACATGA
>NW_007146672.1:0-686 GCF_000164805.1 Carlito syrichta
ATGTTTCATCTGTTCACTTATGGTTCACTCTTTCGGTCAATCACCCATTCATTTTCTGTAAAATAAGCATTCTCCTAGTGCCAAGCCCTAATGCTGTTACAAGCCACAGGCACAGCCTGAATCTCGTGGAGTTTAATATTTAGTGGGCTAAGGAAATAAATACACAACGATTGGAAAATTCCAACATTGCTAATTCTCCTGTCTAATAAACACATGATACTTTGAGAGCATATGAGAGGGAATTGACCTCAGCTGGGACATTGCGGATGGCCTCCCTCAGCTGGCTGAACATGGTAAGATCAAATACACATGTGGAAATTAGCTGCTAGACCAAGGAAAGATGCAGGCCTGGTTCAAGAAAATGGCCACTGAACTCCCTGTGAAGAGAAGTCATGTGGCACAGATGAGAAGCTCACAGCCTGGCTGGTGCTGAAAGAGGTAGAGGTTGAGGGAAGAGAGATCCTGCAGGACCTTGGGAGTGACAACCCATTGGGGAATCCAGTCTGAAGGACAGAGATCACATGAGGGTTGGAACTAGGGAAGAAACTTGGGAGATAAAGCAACATGGTGCCCGGGGGAGAAGTAGTCCAATATATCTGAAATTCAATACATGTTTCATCCTGGAGACCTTCAATTCAGGTGAAATGACAAGGAAAGTCACAGCTGGGAAAGCCCTGTTTCTGCCC
>NW_007146673.1:0-698 GCF_000164805.1 Carlito syrichta
ACTATAATTCACATGTTTCATATGTCTAAACTTTAATTTTTATATGATCTAGTTATTGGACTTTAATACTATGCTATATCCTATTAAGCTAATACCTTATCGTTAGTTCTTTTATAAATTGTATAGTAACTATTACACTTGAATAATGTAGCAAAAGGAAACAAAACAGCAAGCATAGATTTACGCAGCTATGAGTGTATATGTATATATTTTATCCTAACAAGTCTACTCTAAAAATCAAATAGTAGCTGTCACACTCTTGAACAAGGAAATGCAGGGCTGCCAAGATGGCGGCCATGGGCTGAAGCAGACAGAGTTTCGGTAATTAACGAAACAAAAGAAAACGTTCTGCCTGGCTAGGGGCAGGGTGACAAAACTATCATGGTAATTTAGTTTCTAATCTTAGCCCTAGGGGAAACAGCTTTCGGGAACAAGAGCTGACTACCCAGTCTACCAGGAAATAGAAGTTAAAAAATATCTAGAAAGAAGTAAAACTTAGAAAGACAGAGAAAAATAATTCTGCTATGCACTTTCCATCAGGTGTATTGAGATTTACTTATAAGTTTTACTGCCATGTATGCACACTGGTCACTAATTCACACGCCAATATTATAGGTATAACTGATATCCTATGTCAGAGGCGATCTTCCAGATGGCCTTTACAGGCCTCAGCCATGTAGCTATAGATGTTGGCTCCT
>NW_007146674.1:0-501 GCF_000164805.1 Carlito syrichta
TTACTGCCATGTATGCACACTGGTCACCAATCACACGCCAATATCATAGGTATAACTGATATCCTATGTCAGAGGCGATCTTCCAGATGGGCCTTTACAGGCCTCAGCCATGTAGCTATAGATGTTGGCTCCTAACAGAAATCCATGTGAACACATCCAAAAATTTCTCCAGGGGTAAGTGACCATTCAAGAATCCTCTAAACGAGGTAGTCTTTCTTTTTTTTTTAAGCAGTCTTAATTTAGAGGACCGAAAAACACCCAAACTGGGAGGGGACCTGTGGGAGCTGCCCACGAGGTAGTCTTTTATTATTATGATCACTGAGTCCTTTTGGCGCTTGGTTATAGCCCAAACCTATATACTGGCACTTTCCTTTGTTTAGAAACTTTTGGATGTTTTTATTATTGTGTAACAGTCTTTGAGCAGTTTTTCCTACATGATATGAAGTTTACTTTTTCTAGTTCATAACAGTTTTCCAGAATTTTCAATTATCTAAATTTTTA
>NW_007146675.1:0-508 GCF_000164805.1 Carlito syrichta
CAGAGGAACCATGTAGAACAAGTTTCTTACTTGTCCTTAGCATGAGATCGTGTAGATTCTGTATATGAGGACTGCTGTTACCTTTGTTCCAGCTTACAAACCCTGATTATTATATACCCCACAGCAGATGGCCTGTTGATTTTCCTGACTGAGGTATGCTATAATTCTGATTCTTTTTCTTCCTTGGAAAGGGGCTGTGAATTTTCCTGTATAACAAGGCACTCATTAGATAAATTCTGCTTCGAAACTCTGATTCTTTTTTACACTTTCCAAGATGCTCTGTAGATTTTTGGGATTGAGGACTCGTGTAAACCAGGTTCCTTATACTTTCTTAGCAAAAGGTCATGGAGTTACCTGTAAATCAGGAATCTATTTCCCAGATTCAGCCTCGAAAACACCATGATTCGGGTTTAGCCCATAGCAAGACGAACTGAATTTTTTTTGGATTGAGGACACACTATCGCAGATTCCTTATTCTTACTTAGCAATAGGCAGTGATGTTTCCTGT
>NW_007146676.1:0-965 GCF_000164805.1 Carlito syrichta
TGATTTTCCTGACTGAGGTATGCTATAATTCTGATTCTTTTTCTTCCTTGGAAAGGAGCTGTGAATTTTCCTGTATAACAAGGCACTCATTAGATAAATTCTGCTTCGAAACTCTGATTCCTTTTTTACACTTTCCAAGATGCTCTGTAGATTTTTGGGATTGAGGACTCGTGTAACCCAGGTTCCTTATACTTTCTTAGCAAAAGGTCATGGAGTTGCCTTTAAATCAGGAATCTATTTCCCAGATTCAGCCTCGAAAACACCATGATTCGGGTTTAGCCCATAGCAAGACGAACTGAAGTTTTTTTTGGATTGAGGACACGAGTAACGCTGATTCCTTATTCTTACTTAGCAATAGGCAGTGATGTTTCCTGTATGTGAGGACTCCCATTACCAAGATTCCTACTTCAAAAATCTGATTCGTGGTTACCTCTTAGGAAGTCGGCCTGCAGATTTGGGATTGAGGACTCATATAAGGAAGATTCCTTATACACCCTTAGCAATATGAAGTGTAGTTTCCTGTATATGACGACCTCCATTACCCAGCTTCCTGCTTCACTCTGCAGGATGTCAAGACAGTTACTGGGGACAGAGAATTCCAGTTTTGTGGATATGAAGAGAAAGATGTCCATAATGTTCTTTGTGAACTGGAATTCAAGCTTCCTGGTTCCCTTTCAGAAGACCTGCCCAAAATGTGGAATATTCCAAACCCAAACCCCAATTTCTACTGGCCCACCTAAGGAATATTCTGTATTTTGAGGTCACCTGAATTGAGGAATTTTGTAGCACTATATCTTTTGATTCTGGGGAATATGATTATTGTCATAGATGGTTCCTGGAAACAAAGGAATTTCTAGGGCCAAATCCTTGATTACAACTAACAAGAAGACCAGAAAGATCCTGAAGATCTGTAATGACAGATCTAGCATATCCACGGAGCAAGTAGCTCTGAAAATGTAGGGACG
>NW_007146677.1:0-705 GCF_000164805.1 Carlito syrichta
TAGTGTGGCTTTAGTGTGTGTAACATGGTGATTACAGGAGATGGAAGAGACATTTATTTTTTACCCTATATCCTTTTTAATGTGTGCATGAATTTCTCATGCAAAATAAGTAAATGCCACAATAAAAGAAAACAAATATTAGCAAGCTATAAATTAGATTCATCTTTGCATGACTTAATTAAAAGAATGAAGTAACTGATGTTACTAATAAGTGAGAGTACTCAGGGAAATACAATCCATGTTTGTGTATTCTAACAGCAGGTTGAGTAACACATTTTAATGAATTTCCATTCAAACAGTCATAATGAGGTTAATATTCAGTTCTCCGAAAGTTTCTCAATATTTAATCCTTTATTTCATAAAAATTATATGCAATGAAAGATTTCTAGACTTTGAATCCTATGTACCAATATGTCTGTACAATAATCAATCCAATGGTTTAATTAAAATTAAACATGACTATCTACATAAACAATACTTTAAAAAAAGAAATTAAAGCTTTTTTCTATCATGTCCTCATACTGAGATAATATAGTAAGAGAGAAGTCAGGCACACATTTCCATGATGGAGAATATATAAATGACTAGAAAATGTGGCCAGATAGAATGTGGAAGCAACAGTATAGAACAGACAGACTGAACAGAAGAAAAAAAAGTCCTATAAATTCCATCCCCTGGGCACTGCATACATCACTTACCAAACTC
>NW_007146678.1:0-810 GCF_000164805.1 Carlito syrichta
TAACAGCAGGTTGAGTAACACATTTTAATGAATTTCCATTCAAACAGTCATAATGAGGGTTAATATTCAGTTCTCCGAAAGTTTCTCAATATTAATCCTTTATTTCATAAAAATTATATGCAATGAAAGATTTCTAGACTTTGAATCCTATTTACCAATATGTCTGTACAATAATCAATCCAATGGTTTAATTAAAATTAAACATGACTATCTACATAAACAATACTTTTAAAAAAGAAATTAAAGCTTTTTTCTATCATGTCCTCATACTGAGATAATATAGTAAGAGAGAAGTCAGGCACACATTTCCATGATGGAGAATATATAAATGACTAGAAAATGTGGCCAGATAGAATGTGGAAGCAACAGTATAGAACAGACAGACTGAACAGAAGAAAAAAAAGTCCTATAAATTCCATCCCCTGGGCACTGCATACATCACTTACCAAACTCCATGAGAATAAAAGAGGCAATCAGCATGATGATGGTCTGGAGGGTATCTGTGTAAATCACTGAGGCCAAGTCCCCTATAGAGAGAAAGAAAAGAAACAGACATTTTTTCCATGTCTACTCCTGTATTTGCCTTCACCTCTGGGTTCTCTTTCACCCAAACCCTGGAAATGACTCAGCAGAAAACATAGCAGGAGCTCATACCTGAGCCACAAGTTTGACCTGGCATCATTATCTCATCAGTATTTGTGTCTTTCATTGGTTCTCCTAAATAGAAGAAATAGGGAAATCCCTTGTCTTACCCTGATTCAAAATTTCTATGAATTTTTGTGGAGTTCAATCTTTGTGTGAGATTTTGAA
>NW_007146679.1:0-527 GCF_000164805.1 Carlito syrichta
CAAAATAAATAAATAAATAAATAAATAAATAAATAAATAAATAAATAAAACATGCCCCTACAAATTGCTGGAGCCCCAAGGAAATAACCTGAAGGATGCCATATCATAAACAGAAAGATCAAACTCTAGAGACGTCATTCCCCTGAACAAGCACCTCCTTTCAAACACCCACTACACTGTAATTCCCCCGTGTTCCTGCCAACTGTTTCAGCTCCGACAACGTCAGACCTAATCTATAAGAACCTTTGACTCTGAGAAGCCCCATATGAAGCCAAGACAGACAAGCAATCAAAAAGACAACATGATTTGTCTTCTTACTCCAGCAGCCCTGGTCTGCTAATCCAACTTGCTAGGTATTTATCACAAGTCACAGTTAGCACAATGAAAGAAGGATATAGGGGGACTAACACCTCAGATTGACTTAGAACACAATTCGGGTAGAGCATCTTTACAGTGGGCTGAGAAAAAATAAAGTGATCTCTCACTGAGTTTTCTTCCTAGAGGCTTGTTGATATGGAAAAAAATAT
>NW_007146680.1:0-757 GCF_000164805.1 Carlito syrichta
TATCCCAATTTCCACCAGCCTGACCACAGGAAATTTCGGTATTTTGAGGTAAACTGAAGTGATGGATTTTGTCACAAAATACCAGTTGATACATGGGGAACTGGATTATGGCCAAAATGTTCATAAGAAACAAATGACACTGTAGGTCCAAATCCTCGATTACAACTACCAAAATGACTGGAATCTTCTTGGATCTGTAATAAGATATTTTATGTGTCCACCCAGCAAGTAGCTCTGAAAAATGTAAGGACCTACAAGCCCAGATTCCTCATGAAAACTTATCAAGAGGCCATATAGATTGTGATGATTGAGGACCCGTGATCCCGCATTCATTTCTCTTTCTCAGCAAGATACCCTGATATTCCCTTGCGATAGGATTCCAAAATTCTGTATGTAAATAGACAGATGCCCAGCTGTTTCCCAGGGACGTGGAATCTGTGATTCCTGGTTACTTTAAAAAATATGTACTACATGTTTATCCACCTGAAAACCCCAAGGTCATATCAAGTAGATGCATGAACGGAAGTTTTAGGATTACATGGTACATCTTAAGACAACAGTTACACACAAATATGGCGAGATGATGCCTTAATCCAGTAATATGGCTTTAGTTGTGCCTAGAAACCCAACTGAATTGCACGAACTGTTTCTTGGTTACAACAATCAAGAGGACCAGAGGGTTGCTGGGAATAATTTATGACACTTATTCTTTCCAAGTGGCAATTTGCTCTGAAGTATTTGGAGAACAAGACGCCCA
>NW_007146681.1:0-843 GCF_000164805.1 Carlito syrichta
GTAACTGAAGCGATGGATTTTGTCACAAAATACCAGTTGATACATGGGGAACTGGATTATGGCCAAAATGTTCATAAGAAACAAACGACACTGTAGGTCCAAATCCTCGATTACAACTACCAAAATGACCGGAATCTTCTTGGATCTGTAATAAGATATTTTAGGTGTCCACCCAGCAAGTAGCTCTGAAAAATGTAAGGACCTACAAGCCCAGATTCCTCATGAAAACTTGTCAAGAGGCCATATAGATTGTGATGATTGAGGACCCGTGATCCCGCATTCATTTCTCTTTCTCAGCAAGATACCCTGATATTCCCTTGCGATAGGATTCCAAAATTCTGTATGTAAATAGACAGATGCCCAGCTGTTTCCCAGGGCCGTGGAATCCGTGATTCCTGGTTGCCTTTAAAAATATGTACTACATGCTTATCCACCTGAAAACCCCAAGGCCATATCAAGTAGATGCATGAATGGAAGTTTTAGGATTACATGGTACATCTTAAGACAACAGTTACACACAAATATGGCGAGATGATGCCTTAATCCAGTAATATTGCTTTAGTTGTGCCTAGAAACCCAACTGGATTGCACGAACTGTTTCTTGGTTACAACAATCAAGAGGACCA
Source organism: Carlito syrichta (assembly GCF_000164805.1). Classification (NCBI taxonomy): domain Eukaryota; kingdom Metazoa; phylum Chordata; class Mammalia; order Primates; family Tarsiidae; genus Carlito; species Carlito syrichta. The sequence goes on from NW_007146681.1 coordinate 627, forward strand.
GAAGGTTGCTGGGAATAATTTATGACACTTGTTCTTTCCAAGTGGCAATTTGCTCTGAAGTATTTGGAGAACAAGACTCCCAGATTACAGATAAGGCATTATAACGGAGTGCTGTAGAAATGGATTGAGGCCTTCTGTAACCCACATTCCTTTTTGACTGATTCCTAATATCCACATGCAAAATAGCTCCAAAACATGAGGGGAGCTCGAAGCCCTG
>NW_007146682.1:0-716 GCF_000164805.1 Carlito syrichta
ATAATTTATGACACTTGTTCTTTCCAAGCGGCAATTTGCTCTGAAGTATTTCGAGAACAAGACGCCCAGATTACAGATAAGGCATTATAACGGAGCCCTGTAGAAATGGATTGAGGCCTTCCGTAACCCACATTCCTTTTTGACTGATTCCTAATATCCACATGCAAAATAGCTCCAAAACATGAGGGGAATTCGAAGCCCTGATTCTTGTTTGTCCAGTAGCAAGGCGTCCTGAGAATTTTTTTGGATTGAGGACTCATTTAACACAGATTCTTTATTCTTCCTTCGCTGGAGGCCATGTAGGGTCCTGTATATGAGGACTCCCTTTCCCTAGATTCATGTTTTGAAACCCTGATTCTTGTTTAACCCTTAGCAAGACGCCATATAGATTTTGTGATTGAGGAACCGTGTAAAACAAATTCCTTATTTGTCCTTAGAAAGAGGCCTCGAAGTTTCCTGTTATGAGAACTATTACCCACATTCCTACTTCGAATAACTTATCCTTGTTTGGCCTGTAGTTCTTTTGAGATAGAGAACACGTGTAACCCAGATTCCTTATTCTTTCTTAGCAAAACGCCGTGTAATTTGCCTGCATATGAAGACCCCATTTCTACAGATTCATGCTTCAAAAACCCTGATTCGTGTTAGCCCTTAGCAAGAGACCTTGAAGTTTTTAGGGATTGAGGACATGTGTAACCCAGATTCCTATTCTTTCT
>NW_007146683.1:0-5339 GCF_000164805.1 Carlito syrichta
AAGGGCTAAACAATAATCAGGGTTTCGAGGCAGGAATCTGAGTTATGGGATTTCTCATATACAGGAAACTACACAGCCTCTTGCTAAGAAAGAATAAGGAATCTGGTTTTCACGAGTCCTCAATGCCAAAAATCTACTGGGCATCTTGTTAAGCGCTAAACAAGAATCAGGTTTTCGAAGCAGGAATCTGGGGAATGGGAAACAACTCATACAGGAAACTACATGAACCCTTGTTAGGGAAGAATAAAGAATTTGGGATACAAGAGTCCTCAATTCCAAAAATGTACAGGGCATCTTGCTAAGGCCTACAAGAATCCGTGTCTCGACGTCCCAAATTTTTCAGAGCTGTTTGCTATGGGGATATTATGAGTCAGTCATTCCAGAAGTCCAGTAACCTTCTCGTCCTCTCGATTATTTAAAAGAAAATATGGCACTATAAGTCCATTTAGATTCTGGATCTTCTAACGACAAATTTCAGGACACAAGTAATCATCTCGGGTTTTTTGAATGTAAGCCCTGAGTTCAAGGTTACCTCATACTCAAGAAACTTCTGGTATTCAGCTATTCTTAATTAGGACCTTGGGTTTAGATGTTGCACCATGTTTAGAAGGTATTTTTGGGAGGGATCCAGGGTTTTGGTTCAAAAGTCCATAGGAGCATACTAGAGTCTTTCTATTGGGAGCCACTTGTCTGGACTTCTAGGGTATGGGGAAACATCTGGTCGTTGTTCTGAGAACGAAACAGAAATCTCGGACACTATGTCCCCAGAAAGCTTCTACTCATGTTACCAATGTGGAAAAAGGAAAATCAGTTTGCATGTGACCAGCAAACTTCTGGGCAGTTGTTAATTTTTCCCTGGCTTAAGGTAGTTCTCATACCTAGAAGCCTACAGGAATTTTTTAAATGCTACTCAGAAATTTGGAGTCCCAGTCCCCCACTTTTCTGAACTAATTCCTATATATGTACCAAAAATCTGTCATTACAAATTCCCAGGAACCTGCTGCTCCTCTTCTTAGTTGTAACAGAGAGTCTGGCCATCTGCTCGGCTTTTATTACAGGAGGCTGTAAGGCCAGATTCCACAACCGAAGGAATCATCTCGCCATTTTTCGTGTAATTTCTGACATCAGGTTTACTTCCTCATCCAGAAACTACTACTGGAATTTTAGATTGATATTCGAAACTTGGGATTAGGTGTTCCCAAATATTTAGAACGTTTTCTAAAAGGGGAACTAGCAATCTTGGATTCCAGGGCCCTTCTTAACTTTTGGGCTTATGAGTATAGGTATATAAGAGTTTGTACTTCCACGATGCTAGGTAACTTCCAGGATTCTTACTGAGATCAAAAAGAATCTGGGATAAGGGCTCGGCACTCGAAGAATTCTACATGGATATATTGTAAGGGCTAATCTGGAATCTGGGATTCTATTTAAACACATTCTTTAGGGCTACAGGCCCCTTGGATATGACAATTTTGTCATTATAGATTCTCAGCAACTTTCTGGTCTTCTTGATAGTTGTAACCGAGAATGTGGACCCTCAAGTCTGTTGGGTTCCACGGGACAACAAAGGGCAGATTCCAGGACCCAAAGCATCTTATCACCATATTCGTATGTAACTATCGCCTTAAGATGTACCCTGTAATCCTAAAATTTCTGTTTGTGCTTCTATTCCGATAGAGGCCTGGTGTTTTGTGGTTGCCAAATATTTATTACGTACTTTTAAGAGTAACCAGGATTCATGGATTCCACGACCCTAAGTAATTTCTGGGCATCTGCCTATTTGTATACAGAGTTTTTGGATCCACATCATGAGGGAAAATCAGGGTATCTTGCTGAGAACGAAAAGGAAATCTGGTTCTAGGAGTTCTCATTCACTGGAATCTACAGGACCTCTTGATAACGTTTAATCAGCAATCTGGGCTTCAGGGTCTCTATATTTTTCAGAGCTACTAGCTCTGTAGATACCCTCAATTGGTCATTACAGATCCCCAGTAACATTCTATTCTCTTGATAGTTGTAATCGAGGATCTGGCCCAAATATCCTTTTGCACCTAATTAACATCTAGGACCATAATCAGGTACCCCAGGAATCAAATGGCATATTGGCACAAAATCACTCGATACAGGTGACCTCAAACTACAGAAATTTCTTGTGGTTTGGCAGGTGGGAATTGGAATATTGGATTTAGGAAATTCCACACTTTGGGGAGGTATTCTTTTTTTCTTTTTTATCTTTCTTTTTTTTTTTGAGTTGGAGTCTCACTCTGCCACCCAGACTGGAGTGCATTGGCCGCTCCTGGCCACCGCAGCCTCCATCTGCTGGGCTCCAGCAATCCTTTTGCCTAAGCCTTCCAAGTAGCCGAAATTACAGGCATGCACTACCATGCCCGGCTGATTTTTTCATTTATTGTAGAGATGAGGTCTCGCTGCCCAGGTAGGTCTCAAACCCGTGGGCTCAGGCAATCCACTCACCTCAGTCTCCCAAAGGTGTGGGATTACAGGCTGACCCACCGAGCTCAGCGTTGGGGAGGTACTCTTAAGGAGAACCAGGATTCTTGGATACCAGTTCCCCAATAACCTTATGGGAGTCTTTCTCTTGATATCCAAACAACTGAAATTCTAGGTCACCAGGAAATATTTCAGTGCCTTGCTGAATGTAGCAGGAATCTGGGTAATGGGAGTTCTCATAAACAGGAAACTACATGGCCCTTGCTAAGGAAGAATAAGGAATTTTGGTTGCACGAGTCCTCAGTCCAAATATTCACAGGGCGTCTTACTAAGAAGTAACCATGAATCGGGTTTTTAATGTAGGAATCTGGGTAGTGGGAGTCCTCAAATACAGGAAACCGGACTGCCTATTGCTAAGAAAGAATAAGGAATCTGGGTTACACATGTCCTCAATCCTTAAACAACTTCAGGGTCTCTTGCTAAGGGCTAAACACGAATCAGGGTTTTTGAAGCATGAATCTGTAGAAATGGGGTCTTCATATACAGGCAATTACACGGCGTTTTGCTAAGAAAGAATAAGGAATCTGGGTTACACGTGTTCTCTATCTCAAAAGAACTACAGTGCCTCTTGCTAAGGGCCAAACAAGGATAAGTTATTCGAAGTAGGAATGTGGGTAATACTTCTCATAACAGGAAACTTCGAGGCCTCTTTCTAAGGACAAATAAGGAATTTGTTTTACACGGTTCCTCAATCACAAAATCTATATGGCGTCTTGCTAAGGGCTAAACAAGAATCAGGGTTTCAAAACATGAATCTAGGGAAAGGGAGTCCTCATATACAGGACCCTACATGGCCTCCAACGAAGGAAGAATAAAGAATCTGTGTTAAACGAGTCCTCAATCCAAAAAAATTCTCAGGACGTCGTGCTACTGGACAAACAAGAATCAGGGCTTCGAATTCCCCTCATGTTTTGGAGCTATTTTGCATGTGGATATTAGGAATCAGTCAAAAAGGAATGTGGGTTACGGAAGGCCTCAATCCATTTCTACAGGGCTCCGTTATAATGCCTTATCTGTAATCTGGGCGTCTTGTTCTCCAAATACTTCAGAGCAAATTGCCACTTGGAAAGAACAAGTGTCATAAATTATTCCCAGCAACCCTCTGGTCCTCTTGATTGTTGTAACCAAGAAACAGTTCGTGCAATTCAGTTGGGTTTCTAGGCACAACTAAAGCCATATTACTGGATTAAGGCATCATCTCGCCATATTTGTGTGTAACTGTTGTCTTAAGATGTACCATGTAATCCTAAAACTTCCGTTCATGCATCTACTTGATATGACCTTGGGGTTTTCAGGTGGATAAGCATGTAGTACAAATTTTTAAAAGTAACCAGGAATCACGGATTCCACATCCCTGGGAAACAGCTGGGCATCTGTCTATTTACATACAGAATTTTGGAATCCTATCGCAAGGGAATATCAGGGTATCTTGCTGAGAAAGAGAAATGAATGCGGGATCACGGGTCCTCAATCATCCAATCTATATGGCCTCTTGATAAGTTTTCATGAGGAATCTGGGCTTGTAGGTCCTTACATTTTTCAGAGCTACTTGCTGGGTGGACACCTAAAATATCTTATTACAGATCCAAGAAGATTCCAGTCATTTTGGTAGTTGTAATCGAGGATTTGGACCTACAGTGTCATTTGTTTCTTATGAACATTTTGGCCATAATCCAGTTCCCCATGTATCAACTGGTATTTTGTGACAAAATCCATCACTTCAGTTTACCTCAAAATACCGAAATTTCCTGTGGTCAGGCTGGTGGAAATTGGGATATTGGATTAAGAATATTACACGAGCCGGGCTCGGTGGCTCAGCCTGTAATCCCGCGCCTTTGGGAGGCTGAGGTGAGTGGATTGCCTGAGCCCGCGGGTTCGAGACCCGCCTGGGCAGCAAGACCTCATCTCTACAATAAATAAAAAAATCAGCTGGGCGTGGTAGCGCATGCCTGTAATTCCAGCTACTTGGAAGGCTGAGGCGGAAGGATCACCGGAGCCCAGCAGGTCGAGGCTGCGGTGACCGGGAGCGGCCACTGCACTCCAGTCTGGGCGACAGAGTGAGACTCCAACTCAAAAAAAAAAAAAAAAAAAAGAATATTACACGTTTTTATGATGTCTTGTGAAGGGGAACCTGGAAGCTTCTTTTACAGTTCCCTGGTACTATATGGAAGTCTTTCTATAGATATCCAAACAACTGGAATTCTATGTTCACCAGAAAATATCTCGGGTATTGGTGAGAATTAAGAAGGAATTTGCGGAATGGGAATCCTCATATACGGGAAACTACATGGCCTCTTACTACAGAAGAATAAGGTATCTGGGTTGCACGAGTCCTCAAATCCCAAAAACCTACAGGGAGTCTTACTACAGGAGAAAAAAGTATCAGGGATTTGAAGCACAAATCTGGGGAATGGGAGTCCTCATATACAGGAAACTTCACAACATCTTGCTAGGGACGAACAAGGAATCTGTGTGACACATGTCCTTGATCCCAAAATCTACAGAGTGGCTTTCTAGGGGCTAAACAAGAATCAGAGTTTCGAAGCAGGTATTCCGGTAATGGGAGTGTTCACACACAGGAAACTACACAGCCTCTACTTAAGAAAGCATAAGGAATCTGGTTTTCCTGAGACCTCAATGCCAAAAATCTACTGGGCGTCTTGCTAAGGGCTAAACAAGAATCAGGATTTCGAAGCAAGAATCTGGGGAATGGGAGTCCTCATATACAGGAAACTACATGGGCTCTTGCCTAGCAGAATAACGAAACTGGATTACCTGTGTCCTCAATTCCAAAAATTTTCAGGGCATCTTGTAAGGCCTACAAGACTCGA
>NW_007146684.1:0-836 GCF_000164805.1 Carlito syrichta
TTTGATCTCAGTAAGAATCGTGGAAGTTACGTAGCATCGTGGAAGTACAAACTCTTATATACCTATACTCATAAGCCCAAAAGTTAAGAAGGGCCTGGAATCCAAGATTGCTAGTTCCCCTTTTAGAAAACGTTCTAAATATTTGGGAACACCTAATCCCAAGTTTCGAATATCAATCTGAAATTCCAGTAGTAGTTTCTGGATTAGGAAGTAAACCTGATGTCAGAAATTACACGAAAAATGGCGAGATGATTCCTTCGGTTGTGGAATCTGGCCTTACAGCCTCCTGTAATAAAAGCCGAGCAGATGGCCAGATTCTCTGTTACAACTAAGAAGAGGAGCAGCAGGTTCCTGGGAATTTATAATGACAGATTTTTGGTACATATATAAGAATTAGTTCAGAAAAGTGGGGGACTGGGACTCCAAATTCCTGAGTAGCATTTAAAAAATTCCTGTAGGCTTCTAGGTATGAGAACTACCGTAAGCCAGGGAAAAATTAACAACTGCCCAGAAGTTTGCTGGTCACATGCAAACTGATTTTCCTTTTTCCACATTGGTAACATGAGTAGAAGCTTTCTGGGGACATAGTGTCCGAGATTCCTGTTTCGTTCTCAGAACAACGACCAGATGTTTCCCCGTACCCTAGAAGTCCAGACAAGTGGCTCCCAATAGAAAGACTCTAGTATGCTCCTATGGACTTTTAAACCAAAACCCTGGATCCCTCCCAAAAATACCTTCTAAACATGGTGCAACATCTAAACCCAAAGGTCCTAATTAAGAATAGCTGATCTACCAGAAGTTTCTTGAGTACGAGGTAACCTTGAACTCAGGGCTTA
>NW_007146685.1:0-759 GCF_000164805.1 Carlito syrichta
TTTCCTGTATATGAGAAATCCCATAACTCAGATTCCTGCCTCGAAACCCTGATTATTGTTTAGCCCTTAGAAAGACACCCTGTAAATGTTTAGGATTAAGGACAGGTTTAACCCAGATTCCTTATTCATCCATAGTAAGAGGTTGTGAAGTTTCCTGTATATGAGAACTCCCATTCCCCAGATTTGTGCGTCAAATCCCTGATACATTTTTTTCCCTTAGTAAGACTCCCTGTAGGTTTTTGGGATTTGTGGACTCGTTTAACCAGATTCCTTATTCTTCCATAGCAAGAGACCATGTAGTTTCCAGTGTATGAGGACTCCCTTTACGCAGATTGCTGCTTCATTCTCAGCAATACCCAAAATATTTCCTGATGAACTTAGAATTCCAGTTGTTTGGATATCAATAGAAAGACTCCCATATAGTACCTGGGAACAGTAATAAAATTTTCCAGGTTCCCCTTAACAAGACATCATAAAAATGTTGAATATTCTATACCCAATATCCCAATTCCCACCAGCACGACCACATAAATTTCTGTAGTTTGAGGTAACCTGAAGCGAGGGATTTTGTTGCCAAATGCCAATTGATTCCTGGGCTACTGAATTGTGACCGAAGATGTTCATAAGACATAAACCGAATTTTACGTTCAGATCTTCGATTACGACTATCAACAGAACCGGAATTCTTGGATCTGTAAATAAAGATTTTAGGTATCCACTCAGCAAGCAGCTCTGAAAAATGTAGGGACCTACAAGAGA
>NW_007146686.1:0-799 GCF_000164805.1 Carlito syrichta
CAGAACCGGAATTCTTGGATCTGTAAATAAAGATTTTAGGTATCCACTCAGCAAGCAGCTCTGAAAAATGTAGGGACCTACAAGAGGTCATATAGATTTTGACGATTGAGGACCACTGAGCTGGCATTCTCTTCTCGTTCTCAGCAAGATGCCCTGATTTACCCTGGGGATCTGGATTCCAAAATTCTGTATGCAAATAGACAGATGCTCAGTTGTTTCCCAGGGACCTGGAATCCGTGATTCCTGGTTACAGTGAAAAATGTGCACAACATGCTTAGAAACATCAAAACCCCCAGCTCCTATCAATGGATGCACTAACGGAAATTTTAGGATTACAGGTTACATCTTAAGACAAGACTTACACACAAATATGGCGAGATGATACTTTGAGTCCTGGAATCTGGCTTTAGTTGTCCAGAGGAACCCAACTGAATTGCATGGACTGGTTCTTGGTTACAACAATCAAGAGGACTTGAAGGTTTCTGGGAATCTATAATGACACTTGTCATTTCCAAGTGGAAAGTAGCTCTGAATATTTTGGAGAACTAGAAGCCAAGATTCCAAATAAGCCCTTATAATGGAGTCCTGTAGAATTCATGGATTGAGGCCTCCCGTAACCCATATTCCTTTTTTTTTATTATCTTGAAGACGCCCGAACATTTTTGGGTGACGTGAAAGTTCAATCTCTTACATACCAATACTCATACGCCCAAAAGTTTCCCAGGGACCTGGAATGCAATATTGCTGGTTCCCTCTAAAGAATGCATCCTAAATATGTGGGAACTCCTAATCCCATATT
>NW_007146687.1:0-752 GCF_000164805.1 Carlito syrichta
GGGATCTGGATTCCAAAATTCTGTATGCAAATAGACAGATGCTCAGTTGTTTCCCAGGGACCTGGAATCCGTGATTCCTGGTTACAGTGAAAAATGTGCACAACATGCTTAGAAACATCAAAACCCCCAGCTCCTATCAATGGATGCACTAACGGAAATTTTAGGATTACAGGTTACATCTTAAGACAAGACTTACACACAAATATGGCGAGATGATACTTTGAGTGCTGGAATCTGGCTTTAGTTGTCCAGAGGAACCCAACTGAATTGCATGGACTGGTTCTTGGTCACAACAATCAAGAGGACTTGAAGGTTTCTGGGAATCTATAATGACACTTGTCATTTCCAAGTGGAAAGTAGCTCTGAATATTTTGGAGAACTAGAAGCCAAGATTCCAAATAAGCCCTTATAATGGAGTCCTGTAGAATTCATGGATTGAGGCCTCCCGTAACCCATATTCCTTTTTTTTATTATCTTGAAGACGCCCGAACATTTTTGGGTGACGTGAAAGTTCAATCTCTTACATACCAATACTCATACGCCCAAAAGTTTCCCAGGGACCTGGAATGCAATATTGCTGGTTCCCTCTAAAGAATGCATCCTAAATATGTGGGAACTCTTAATCCCATATTCTGAATACAAAACCGAATGTCCAGCAGTATTTTCTGGACTATGAGGTAAACCTGAAGCCAGTGATCACATTAACAAAAGGCAAGATGATTAATTTCATTGTGGAATCTGGTCTTACAGGG
>NW_007146688.1:0-879 GCF_000164805.1 Carlito syrichta
TAGAAACTTTCAAGGGACACAGTGACCCAGAATCCTATTTTGTTCTAAGCAAAACGACGGCATGTTTCCTGTTGAACCTGGAAGTCCAGACTATTGTATCCCCATAAAAGGACGACATGATACTCCTGGGGGGTGGAATCTAAGACTCCTGGGTGCCTCCAAAAATACCTCTTAAAAAATTGAACATCTAAACCCAAAGTCCTAATTCCAAACTGCAGTGTCACTGAAGTTTCTGGAATACGAGGTAACACTGAAATCATGGCTTATATACAAAAATCTTAGCGGATTACTTGTGTCCTGGAATCTGGAACCAGAGGTTCCACGTATCTAAATGAACTTGTAGTGACAGATTCTCGCTCACAACTATCAAGAGTACTAGAGTGTTGCTGGAGTCCAGGAATGATTGATTTCCACATAACAAATAACTGTAAAACATGAGGGGTGCTCGAAGTCCTGATATTGTTTAGCCCTTAGCAAGATGCCCTCTAGATTTTCGGTATTGAGGACTCACATAACCCAGATACCTTATTCATCCTTAGCAAGAGGCATGCAGTTTCCTGTATCTGAGGACTGCTATTACCTAGATTCCTACTTCATTCTCAGCAAGAAACCGAGACATTTCATGGTGATGTAGAAATAAAGTTGTTTGGATATCAATAGAAAGACTCCCAGAAATTTCCTGGGGAATTGGAATCCAAGATTTTTGGTTCCCTTGTAGAAGACATCCTAACAAAGTGGGGACCTCAAAGCTCAGATTCCTGATTAAACCTTATCAAGAAGCCCTGTAGACTTCTGCGAATGAGAACCCCAAGAATCTGGATTCCCTTTCCGTTCTCAGCAGACGCCCTGATTTTCCCTGTAGATGTGGATTCCAAAACT
>NW_007146689.1:0-715 GCF_000164805.1 Carlito syrichta
GATTCTCTTCTCATTCTCAGAAAGATGCCCTGATTTTCCCTGGTGATCTGGATTCCAAAATTCTGTATGTAAATAGACAAATGCCCAGCTTTTTCCCAGGAACGTGAAATCTGTGATTCCTGTTTACCTTTAAAAATAAGAACAACATGCTTAACAACCCAAAACCCCCAGCCCTTATCAAATAGATGCACAAACGGAAGTTTTAGGATTACAGGGGAAATCTTAAGAGAATAGTTACACACAAATATGGCGAGATGATTCATTCAGTCCTGGAATCTGGTTTAGTTGTCCCGAGGAAACCAACCGAATTTCAGAGACCATTTCTTGGTTATAACAATTAAGAAGAACAGAAGCCTGCGGGGAATCTATAATGACACTGGTCCTTTCCTAGTGGCAAGTTGCTCTGAAGAATTTGAAGAACTAGAAGCCCAGATTCCAGAAAACGCTTATAATGGAGCACTGTAGAATTCATGGATTGAGGCCTCCCATGAGCCAGATTTCTTTTTTTATTATCAGGATGACACCCTGATGTTTTCTGGTGATGTGGAAGGCCAAACTCTTACATACCAATACTCATAGGGCCAGAAGGTTCCCAGGGACCTGAAATCCAAAATTTCTGTTTCCCCCTTAAGATACGTCCTAATATGTGGAAACCCCTAATCCCACATTATGAATGCCAAAACGAATGTCCAGCAGTAGTTTCTGGAATACGAGT
>NW_007146690.1:0-844 GCF_000164805.1 Carlito syrichta
TCATTTTCCCTGGCGATCTGGATTCCAAAATTCTGTATGTAAATAGACAAATGCCCAGCTTTTTCCCAGGAACGTGAAATCTGTGATTCCTGTTTACCTTTAAAAATAAGTACAACATGCTTAACAACCTCAAAACCCCCAGCCCTTATCAAATAGATGCACAAACGGAAGTTTTAGGATTACAGGGGAAATCTTAAGAGAATAGTTACACACAAATATGGCGAGATGATTCATTCAGTCCTGTAATCTGGTTTAGTTGTCCCGAGGAAACCAACCGAATTTCAGAGACCATTTCTTGGTTATAACAATTAAGAAGAACAGAAGGCTGCGGGGAATCTATAATGACACTGGTACTTTCCTAGTGGCAAGTTGCTCTGAAGAATTTGAAGAACTAGAAGCCCAGATTCCAGAAAACGCTTATAATGGAGCACTGTAGAATTCATGGATTGAGGCCTCCCATGAGCCAGATTTCTTTTTTTATTATCAGGATGACACCCTGATGTTTTCTGGTGATGTGGAAGGCCAAACTCTTACATACCAATACTCATAGGGCCAGAAGGTTCCCAGGGACCTGGAATCCAAAATTTCTGTTTCCCCCTTAAGAATACGTCCTAAATATGTGGAAACCCCTAATCCCACATTATGAATGCCAAAACGAATGTCCAGCAGTAGTTTCTGGAATACGAGTTAAACTTGAAGCCAGTGGTCACATTAACAAATGGCAGATGATCCTTGGATTGTGTAATCTGGCCTTACAGGAACCTGTGAAACAAACGGACCTGTAGTCCAGATTCTCAGTTACAACTATCAAGAGGCACAGCACGTTCCTGGGGATCAACAGTGC
>NW_007146691.1:0-722 GCF_000164805.1 Carlito syrichta
CCAGCAGTAGTTTCTGGAATACGAGTTAAACTTGAAGGCAGTGGTCACATTAACAAATGGCAGATGATCTGTCATTACAGGAACCTGGGAAACAAACGGACCCTGTAGTCCAGATTCTCAGTTACAACTATCAAGAGGCACAGCACGTTCCTGGGGATCAGCAATGCCCGATTTGTGGTATGCATATAGGACGTTGCTCTGAATAATACGGAGACCAGGACTCCCAGATTCCAGATTAACATTTAGCTAAAGTCCCTGTAGATTCCTAAGTATGAGCACTGTCTTAAACCAGGGATAAGCTAGCAATTGCCCAGATGTTTGCAAGTTACATGGAAACCGAGGTTCCTGGTTCCTCTTTAGTAACATGTGTAGAAACTTTCAAGGGATGCAGTGACCCAGATTCCTATTTCGTTCTAAGCAAAACGACGAGATGTTTCCTGTTGACCTGGAAGTCCAGACTCTTGTAGACCCATAGAAAGGGACAAGTTTTTGCCTGGGGAGGTTGATTCTAAGGTTTCTGGTTTCCTCCCCAAAATACCTCCTAAAACAATTGAACACCTAAACCAAAAGTACTTATTCCGTACAGCGGAGTCACTGAAGTTTCTGGAGTACGAGGTAACACTGAATTCAGGACTTAGATACAAAATATCCGGAGAGGTTTACTTGTGACCCGGAATCTGGCATCAGAGGTACCGAGGATCAATATGGACTTGTATTGCCAG
>NW_007146692.1:0-768 GCF_000164805.1 Carlito syrichta
CGTGACCTAGAATTCCAGTTGTTTGGATATCAAGAGAAAGATTCCCATAAGGATCTTGGGGATTTGGAATCCAAGATTCCTGGTTTCCCTTAACAAGACCCCCCCAAAATGTGGAATCTTCTAAACCCAATGTCTCAATTACCACCAGCCACACCACAAGAAATTTCTGTAGTTTGACGTAACCTGAATCGAGGGATTTTGTACCAATATGACATTTGATTCCTGGGGTACTGATTATGGTCGTAGATGTTTCTAGGACACAAAAGGATTTGTAGGGCCAGATCCTCGATTACAACTATCAAGAGGACCAGAAAGTTCCCGGGGAACTCTAATGACAGATTTAGGGTATCCACGGAGAAAGTGACTCTGAAAAATGTAGGGACCTAGAAACCCATATTGGTGATGAAACCTTACAAAGAGGCACTGTAGATTCTGGTGAATGAGGACTCTTAAAACCGTATTATCTTTTCGTTCTCAGCAAGATGCCCTGATTTTCCCTTGTGATGTGGATCCCAAAACTCTATACCAATAGGCAGATGCCCAGAAGCTTCCCAGGTCGTGGAATCCATGAATCTTGATTACCCTTTAAAGTACCTAATAAATTTTTGGCAACCTCAAACACCAGGCCCCTATCCGAATTGAGGGATAATCGGAAATTTTAGGATTACAAGGTACATCTTAAGACGAGGGTTACCTACAAATATGGCGATAAGTTTCTTTGTGTCCTGAATCTGCCCTTTGTTGTCCTGAGGAACCCAAAGGACTTTT
>NW_007146693.1:0-781 GCF_000164805.1 Carlito syrichta
CCTGTGGACTTGGAAACCAAGACCCTGGTGCCCCCCCCAAAATACCTTCTAAACTTGGTGCAACACCCAAATCCAAGGTCCAAATTCCGAATAGCTGAGCTACCAGAAGTTTCTGAAGTACGAGGTAACCCTGAACTCAGGGCTTACATTCAAAAATCCCGAGATGATTACTTGTGTCCTGGAATTTGGCGTTAGAGGATCCAGAATTTAAATGGACTTGTAGTGCCATATTTTCGTTTAAACTATCGAGAGAACCAGAGTGTTACTGGACTTCTGGAATGACTGATTCATAATATCCACATAGGAAACAGCTCTGAAAAATATGGGGACGTCGAAGCCTGGAGTCTTGTAGGCCTTAGCAAGATGCCCTGTGCATTTTAGAAATTGAGGGCTCGTATAACCCAGATTCTTCATTCTTCCTTAGCAAGAGCCCATGTAGTTTCCTTTTTCTGAGGACTCCCATTCCCCAGATTCTTGCTTCAAAACACTACATGGCCTCCAGCGAAGGAAGAATAAGGCATCTGTGTTACAAGAGTCCTCAATCTGAAAAAATTCTCAGGACGTCTTGCTACTGGACAAACAAGAATCAGGGCTTCGATCTCCCCTCATGTTTTGGAGCCATTTAACATGTGGACATTAGGAATCAGTCAATTCAGGACTCCAGCAACATTCTGGTCCTCTTGATAGTTGTAAACGGGTATCTGGCACTACATGCCCGTTAGGTTCCTCATGACAACTAAGACCAGATTCCAGGACAAAAAGGATCATCGTGCCATAATTG
>NW_007146694.1:0-11843 GCF_000164805.1 Carlito syrichta
TGCTTCATTTGGAAATGCGTGAGTAGTTTCTGGTGAACATGATAAAGCTTCAAATGAGGTGTCAGGCAGACCTCACTCTCCTTAGAGCTTGAAGTCTAGAGGAAGCTGGCAGGTGTTGCTACTCTACCCAGGTATAATAGGCACATTTCTTTTGAATCAGACTCTGGGTGGGGGTGTGACCATGAACATGGGGTATGTCAGCAATCCCTGCTCTCTTCTTGTCTCAGGCCATGATTGTGTCATGCTGAGTCCACTGTCAGGATGTTAGGCCCAAGGCAGGTAGATAGTTGATAATCAATCATGGAGCAGAGCCCCAGAATATGTCTTTCAGACCCCCCTACTCCATAGTTCATGTCTTCTGCCCACTGTCCTGTTCATCATCAGTGTTCCCTCAGTCAACATGGCATTCTGTTTTTCTCTGTCTGCAAATGCCCATAGTTTCATTGCCTACAACTCTGTGGTGGGTAGGACACAGGTTTCACTGAACTTGTCTTTAAGATCTCTTTTTTGTGTGTAGGCCAGTTCATAGCTAAGCAGTATGTACCCTTATGGATATGCTTCTGGACACAGGAGGGAGCCGTGTCACCAGTACTCCTGGGTAGCCACAGAGATCAATTTTCACTCTGACTGGACCATGTCATGCCTGTGGCAGGTGAAACATCCTCACAGCTATGAACAAGCTGGGTGCTTGCGGAGGGAGAGGGAACTATTGTCCTTTACCCTCTAGAAAGCAGGAGGACTGCAGGCTCAGGATCTGCAGGGAAAAAGATTAAATCCATGCTCAGACTCAGGATGAGTGGTGGTGGGAGGAAACTAGCAGAAAAGGGAGATTTTGGATCCTGGTTCAGCCAAGCTAAGCAGGGCGGTCATCTCAAGCCATGATCTCTGGCTTTCTGAAAGATGACCCTTAAGTTTTTCCTATTTTCCCACTGGGAGTTTTATGTTGCTATGTTGGGGGCAGACAGTAGAGGGGAGGTTTCTGGTGAAGGAGCTGCTTCATGGGACAAACCCTAGTCTGAATTCGCTTGTAGGAAACCTACCTGATGCAGAGCATTTGAGACACTCAGAAACACCCTTCTCCTGGTAAGTCTGATGAAGAGGTACACCCTTAGGAGAGACCCCTGGAGACTCCACGTCCAGGGAAAATGAAGGGTGCTGAGTTTCTCTGATTCATCCTTTGGGCCCACCCCAAATTCTCTGTGTTCACCAGATTTCCTGATTTTATTGTGTGTCCTGTGGAGGTTTGTACCTCTTCTTCCCTCTTGCATTCAAACTGCTATAGTTTCTTGACACAGGTGACCTCACAGATACCAAGATTTTCGGCACACATAGATTCTGTGTTGCAGAGAAACTGGTGTAATACCTATTTGCTTTCAGCCTGTTCTGCAACATACTTGCCAGATTATGACAACAGGAGAAGCAACTAGGAAGAGAGAGTCATAACACATGACTGCAAGGAGCAGAAGAGGCTGGAAAGCATTTGCATTTGTCATCTATGCAAGGCCTCTAAAGCAAAGGCCACAGGGTGAATTGCATCCAAATTTCAAGACGTACTGCAAACCTTGGCTGTTTTACTCACTTCACATGTGTCATTAGGGTAGCTATACAGGCTGTCCTTTCTCCTTCCTCCTCCTCTTTAATCTGCAGAGCTGACTGAGCATGTAGCCTCTTCTGACAGACTGTTCCCATGTATCCCCACTCTGGCCCCCGACAAGGGAAATCTCTCTGTTGTTGTTGAATAGTAGTCCCACTTTTGTGTCCACAGCCACTCCCTGATGCCTCCCAGCTAATTCAGCAGGTACCTGGTGGTCCCTCATTCTTTGTGACTGATCTTTTGCCCTTTCCACCTCAACAGGGTCACCAGAGAACTGGCGGAAGTGGACATTCACCAGCCCTTCTGGGTGCCACAGACTGAGTGTGATTTGACTCCTTCACTGTATTTGGACCAGCCTAATGGCTTCCAGCTGCATAGGAAAACTCAGTCCTCAATGGAGGGTGGAAAAGTCCATGTGCGTCATTTGGAAATGCATGAGTAGTCTATGATGAACATGATATAGCTTTGAATAAACTTTCTGGCAGACCTCGCAGTCCTCAGAGCCTGAAGTCTCGAGGAAGCTGACAGGTGTCACTTCTCTGCCCAGGTATCACAGGCACATATAATTTGAATCAGCCTCCAGCCTCTGGGGGTGGGTAACCATGAACATGCAGTAGGTAGTGATCCCTGCTTTCTTCCTTATCTCAGACCATGACAGTGATGACAGTGTCACCCTGAGTCCACTGTCAGGATATTAGGCAAAAGGCAGGTGGGACCAGTTGACACTCACTCATGGAGCACAAACACAAAAGGCATGTCAGACCTCCTGCTCCACATTTCATGTCTTTTGCCCACCGTACTATTCCTCATCAGTGTTCCCTTGGTCAACATGGTGTTCTGTTATTCTCTGCCTGGCAAACGCCCATAACATGGCTGCCTACCCCTCTTTGTAGGGCGGGACTCAGGTTTCACTGAACTTGTCTTTAAGATCTCTGTTTTGTGGGTAGGCCTGTTCATAGCTAAGCAATGTGTATAGCCTTATCAGCAAGCTTCCTGACACCTGAAGGAGACTTATCACTCTCAGTGGCAGTGGGTCACCAGTATTCCCAAGTAGCCACTGAGATCCATTTTCACTCCCATTGGATCATTTCTTCCTTCATGCCTGTGGCAGCTGAAAACATCCTCTCAGCTATGAACAAGTTGAGTGCTTACAGAGGGAAAGAGAACTATTGCCCTTTTCCTTCTAGAAAGCAGGTTAGCTGCAGACCCAGGATCTGTGGGGAAAAAGATTGGATCCATGCCCAGACTCAGGACAAGTGGTAGTGGGAAGAAAACCTAGCAGTAGAGGGATATTGTGGCCCTTGGCTCAGGCATGCTAACCAAGGTGGTCGTCTCAAGCCTTGATCTCTGACTTTCTGGAAGATGACCCATAAGTTTTCCCTTTCTCTGACTGGGAGTTTGATGTTACTTTGTTGGGAGGAGACAGTGGAGGGGAAGTATCTAGAGAGAGATCTGCTTCATGTGACAATCCCTTGCTTTAATTCTTGTAGGAATGCTACCTGATGCAGAGCATTTGAAATACTCAGAAGCATCTTTCTCTTGGTAAGTCTGAGGTAGAGGTACAACCTTAGGAGGTAGAAACACCTGGAGACTCCACGTCCAGGAAAAACAAAGGGTGCTGAGTGTCTCTATTTCATCCTTTGGGCCCACCCAAAATTCACTCTGTTCACCAGGTTTCTTGTTTTCATTGTTGATCCTGTGTAGGATTGTACCTTTTCTTCCCTGTTGCATTCAAACTGATACAGTTGCTTGATGCAGGTGACCTCACAGGACCCAAGGTTTTTGGCACACATTGCTTCTCTCTTGCAGAGAAACTGGTGTGATGCCTATTTGCTTTCAACCTGTTGTTCCACAACATGTTTGCCAGATTTTGACAACAGGAGAAGCAACTGGGAAGAGAGACTCATAGCACACAATGAGGAGAGGCTGGAAAGCATCTGTGTTTGTTGTCTTTGCAAGACCTCTAAAACAAAGGCCATGAAATGGATTGATTCCAAGTTTCAAGACTGTACTGCAAACACTTAGCTGTTTTAGTCATCTCAAATACTGTGTGTCAAGAGGGTATCCACACAGGATGTCCTTTCTCCTTTCTCCTCCATTTGTAATCTGCAGACTTGACTAAGTGCGTGGTCTCTTCAGATAGACCATTCCCATGTATCCCCACAGGTTCTCTCTGTTGTTGTTGAGTAATGTCCCACTGTTGTGTCCAATACCACTCCCTGATGTCTTCCATCTAATTAAGCTAGAGCCTGGTGGTTCCTCATTCTTTGTGAGTGACCTTTTGACCTTGCCCTCAACAGGATAACTAGAGAACTAGCAGAGGCGAACATCCGCCAACCCTTTTGGGTGCCACAGACTGAGTTGAATTTACTCCTTCCCTGTGTTCGAACCAGCCTACTGGCATCCGGGTGTATAAGAATACTCAGTTCTCAATGAAGGGAGGAAAAGTTCACTTGCTTCACTTGGAAATGCGTGAGTACTCTATGGTGAACATGATAAAGCTTCAAATGAGGTCTCAGGAGGTCCTCACAGTCTTCACAGCCTGAAGTCTAGGGGAGGCTGACAGGTGTCACTTCTCAACCCAGGTATCATAGGTGCATGTCTTTTGAATTAGCCTTTAGGGGTGTGTGTGACCATGACCATGGGGTAGGTCAGTGATCCCTGCTCTCTTCCTTGTCTTAGGCCATGACTGTGTCACCCTGAGTTAACTGTCAGGATGTTAGGTGCAAAGCAGGTGGGACCAGTACATTCACTGTTGAAGCACAACCCCAAAAGGTGTGTGTCAGACTTTCTGTTCCTCATTTCATGTCGTTTGCCCACCATACTGTCCGTCAATGTTCCCTTGGTCAACATGGTGTTCTGTTATTCTCTGCCTGCCAAATGCCCGTAGCATCATTGCCTACCCCTCTATGGAATGTGGACCCAGGTTTCACTGGACATGTCTTTAAGATCTGTTTTTTGAGTAGGTCTGTTCATAGCTAATCAGGATGTAGATTTATCGACATGGTTCTAGGCACAGGAGGGAGCCGCGTCACTCTCATGATCACGGGTCACGAGTATTCTCGAATAGCCACCGAGATCCATTTTTACTCCCTTTGAACCATTTCTATCCTAAGGCCTGTGGCAGCTGAAAACATCTTCTAAGCTATGAACAAGTTGGGTGCTTACAGAGGGAGAGGGAACTATTGCCCTTTTCATTCTAGAAAGCTGGTGGTCTGCAGGGTCAGCATCTGTGGGGAAAAAGATTGGATCCATGCCCTGACTCAAGACACATGTGATACAAGGATAATCTAGCAGAAGAGGGAGATTTTGTGTCCCTGGCTCAGTCACGCTAACCAAGGCAGTCATTATAAGCCACAATCTCAAGTTTTCTGGAAGATGACCCTTACGTTTTTCCTGTCTCCCACTGGGAGTTTATTTTTGCTGTGTTGGGTGCAGATAGTGGAGGGGAGGTGTTTGGAGAGGGATCTGCTTCAAACCTCGGTCTGAATTCGCTTATAGGAAACCTACCCAATGCAGAGTATCTGAGACACCCAGAACCATCCTTCTCCTGGTAAGTCTGGGGAAGAGGTACACCGTTAGGTGGTTGTTTGGGGTTTTTTTTCCCCCTATGTTTCATTCAGTCTCCTACAGTTGCTTGATCCAGGTGAACGGTAAGTCAGGAGAAATTTTTATAAACCTTGCTTCACTTTCAGAATTCTTTTGTATAGTGCCTGTTTTCTTTTGGACCTTCGTTTCTCAACTTATTTTTAATTATTTTCATGAGAAAAAAGAAACTAGGTAGCAAATCATAGCATATCACATTTTGAGGAATAAACATTGGGAAGCCAAATTTTGGGGGATCCACTAATGCTTGTAAAGCTATTTCCATGTGTCCTTTGTTTGCTGGTTTTCACACCTTACTGCAAAACACTGATTCATTCATGGCTAAAGCTTGTGTGTCAAGAAGTTAGCAACATGGCATGTCTTTTCTCCTGCTTCCTCTGTTTGTAATCTTGATATTTGAGTACAATTTCTCTTCTGACAGGTTATTTCCATGTATCCACACTATGCCCCACCAGGAAGAGAATCTTTTTCTCTGTGTTGACTGTGTTTGCACTATTGTGTTTTGCAACCACTTACTTATGCCTTTCACATAATTTAGCTAGTCTGCTGTGGTCCATCATGTCTTTACTAATCTCTCAGCCTTCTAACTTTTAACAGGATCAACAGGAAACTACCAGAGGGGAAAGTTCCTCACCTGTCTAAGGTGTCATAGAGCAAATATTACTCAAGTCTTTCTGTAATTTTTGACATACTGAACTCATACCAGGCTTATAACTTTAATCTTTCCTCAATGAAGGGATGAAAAGTATACTTGTGCAATGATAGAACTGGTGAGTATTTATAGTGAATATTATGAAGCTCCAATTATGTCCTGTAGAGACTCTATAGTCCTCAGAACCCAAATTCTGGATTTTACTGAACGATCACATTTCTATAACCAACTCTCATACACAAATTTTATTTTAAGCAGAGCGTAAAGGTGCTGTGACTCTGAATATGGGGTGGGTCAGGGAACTCTGCTTGCTCTCTTGTCTCAGGCCATGACTGTGTCATCCTGAATCTACCATCTGTATATTAGACCCAAAACAGGTGTAACCAGTCACATCCATTTATGTAGCACATCCCTGAAAGTATATGTCAAACCTACTGATTCTTTTTTAATGTATTTTTCCAGTTGTATTGTTCATCCTCAGGTTTTTGTTTTGATTTGTTTTCTCGGCAATGCATTTTGATTTTCTATGCCTGCCAAAAGCAGTAGAATCCTTGAAATACCTGTGCTGAACGTTTGACACAGGTTACTAAACCTAGCTCCATGGTCAATGTTTTGTGAGTTAGGTTGCTTCTAGCTAAGTAGTGTATTGCCTTATTGACATGTTCCTGGAGACTAGCTGGAGTCTTGTCACTCTTCATGGCCATGAGTCACCAATGTTCCAATGAAGCCTCAGAGACTCATTTTCACTCAGATTCAGCAATTTCCTCCCTCTTTCTGATGGAAGCTGGGGACATCTTCACAACTCTGAACAAATTGGGTACTTACTGAGGGAAAAGGAAATATTGCCATTTTTCTTCCAGAAAGCAAGTGGGTTGCTGGCCTTGGATCTATGGGGGAAAACTTTAGATCCATGCCCAGACTCAGGGCACATGATCCTGGGAGGATAACCTGTCAGAACAGGGAGATTTTGCTCCCCAGCTCACCAAAGCTAACCAAGGCAGTTTTGTCAAGGTGTGATCTCTGATTTTCTGAAATCTGACCCTGAAATTTTTCTGTTCTCACAGTGGTAGGTTTATGTTGTGGTTTTGGGAGTGGGCAGCAGATGGGACATGGCTGGAGAGTGATCTCCTTAATGTGACAGACCCATGTCTCATTTCACTCATAGGAAACCTTTTTAATGCAGATCGCATGAAATCCCTAGACTCATTTTCCTGGTAAGTCTGAGGGATGGGTAGATCCTTAGGAGGGTGTGGATACCTGGAGACTCCACATTCAGAAAAATCCAGAGATTTCTGAATATTTGTGTTTCATCCTTTCAGTTACCTCTATATTTCCATCTTCACAGTGTTTTCTATTTTAGTTATAAGTCCTGTATATGTTTTCATTTCTTCTACCCTCATACATTCAATCACATACACCTCAGACTTTGGTGTACTTGTGTAACCCAAGATTTGTTGTAAACATTGCTTCTCTATTTTTGCTTTTCTTTGTTTTTGTACATTGTGTCAGTTTTTTATTTTCCTTTTTTTTACATTTTTTTTATTTTAAAGATGCGGGGTACAATTCAGGTTTTGGTACACAAATGTTCATAATGCAGGCTCCCTCATTGATGAGTTGTGCCCCCACTTCCCTGCCAGTATCCCACTTCTGCCAATCTCTTTCGTATAGTATTATGATAATTGTTTAATGTCCACTTATGAGTGAGAACATAAGGTACTCTGTTCTTTGTTTCTGTGATAGGTCACTGAGTATTATAGACTCTAAATTCATCCAACTTGCTGTGAAGTCCATATGTTAGTCCTTCTTTATGGCTGCATTTTATATTGGGTATATGTACCACTTTAAAAAAAATCCAGTCCAGTTTTGACGGGCAGCATAGTTGGTTCCATTCTTTTGTTATTATGAATAATGCTGCCATAAACATGCATATGCAAATATCTTTTTTGTAGAATGATTTGAGTTTCTTTGAGTTTATTCCCAATAGTGGGGTTACGGGTAAAATAGAAGGTCAACACTGCTTCTCTTATGTGGATCATTTAGCATAATGCCTGTTTGCTTTTGACCTGCTGTTCCTCAACATATTTTTAGTTTAGTTTAGTTTTTTGTTTTTAATAAATAAAGAAACGAGGAAGAGAATCATCTCACATACTATTATGGAGAATAAAAGTCTAGAAAGAAAAAGTTATTAGAAGCCACAAAATGTTTATAAAGCAATATCCATATGTGTATTGCATACCAAATTCACACTTTATGACAAACCACTGACAGTCAGTTCACGTGATTTGGCCTTCTGAGGGCTGGGATTTCAGATGTTAGCCACTGCACCTGGCCTTATGTCTTTTTACTAATCTTCTCCCTTACAACTTTAACAGGGTGAAGAGGAATCTGCCAGAGGGGAGATTTTCTCTAAAGTCCAAGTCGTCATGAAGTAAATACTATTCAACTCGTTTCATTTTTTTGGATGTACTGAACTCATACCAATCTTATAAAAGAAAATTGTCCTCAATTAAGGGAGGAAAGCACCACAAGGGCCATGATAGAAGCAGTGAGTACTCTATGGTGAATATTATAAACCCCCAATGATGTACCGGAGTTCTGCTGTAGTCTTTAAATGGGAACTCTAGATTAGGCTGAGAGGTGTCATTTCTATAAACAACTATCATACACACATATTGTTTGAAGCAGTCTCTAGAGTGGGCCATGATTATGAATATGAGGTGGGTCAGCAAACTCTGATCACTTCCCTGTCTCAAGCCATGACTGTGTCACCCTGAGTCCACTGTCAGGATTGCAGTCGCAAGACAGGTGTGACCAGTTCACGTTCACCTAGGTAGGACATCCCAAAAGGTGTCTTCAGACTAACTGAGTATATTGTAATATTTCCTGCCAGCTTTAATGTTCCTTGTATTTTTTTTCTCCTCAACACCATTATTTTTTGATATCCTGTTAATGGCCAAAAGGCAGTAGCATTTTTTCCTCATTGCTGTGGAGGGTGTGACTCAGGCTACTATACCTAGCTGTATGATCTATCTTTTGTGAGTTAGCCTCTTCACTGCTCTTCAGTATATTGTCTTGTTGATATGCTTCTGGATGCAAGATGGAGCCTTGTTACTGTCAGAGTTCACAAGTCACCATGTTTTCATGTGACTGAGGAGATTCATTTTCACTCAGAGTCAGTGATTACATTTCTTAGTCTAATACTCACAGTTGTGAAGAATCTTTCAATTCACAACAAGCTGGGTAAAGCTGTGGAAAAGGGAAATATTGTCATTTTCCTTCTAGAAAGCAGGTGCACTGTTGGATTAGCATCTGTGGGGAAAAAGATTAGATTAGTGCCTAGACTCAGTACAGATGTACTGGGATGATAATTTACCAGACCAGGGCAATTTTTTCCCCTGGCTCAGCAAAGCCAGCCAAAACAGTTGTCTTAGTCCATGATCTGAGGTCTTCTGGGTTATGACTCCTGAATTTTTCTGTTCTCTCTCTGGGAGACTATATCATTGTGTGTGCCTGGGAAGTGTCTCGAGAGGGATCTGCTTAAAGTGACAGAACCTTGTCTCAATTCAATTGTAGGTCATCTAAATGTTGCAGATCTTAAGCAACACCAGGATCCACCATGCTCTTGGTAAGTCTGAGGAATGGACTACCATTAGGAAGCCAATGAAATCTGGAGACTCCACACTTAGGGAAAGCCAGAGAGTACAGGATATATGAATTTTATATTTTAAGCCACCCTAAATTCTCCATGTTCATAACGTAACCTGTTTTTGTTGTGGGTCCTGTTTAGGTTTTATTTTCTTCTATCCTCTTCCATACAATTACCTACAGTCATTTGATTGATATGAACTCGTGTGTCTTGTGATTTTGTGTAAACATCGCTGTTCTTTTTCAGATCATCCAGTGTCATGCATTTTTGCTTTTGATCCATGGTTCCTCAATATGTTTTCAGGGTTTTGCTAACATAAAAAGAGACTAGGAAAAGAATCATAGCACATCACAATATGGAGAATAAAAGCGCGGAAGGCAAAGGTTTTGAAAAGTCACAGAATGCCTAAAAACCAATGTCCATGTGGCTATTGCACAACAGTTTCCAGAGTATGCTGTAAATGACTGTCTCTTTCAGTCATCTGCAAGTACTGTGTGTTGAGATGGTAGCAACACAGAAGTCCTTTCTCCTTCCTCCTCAGTGTGTAATCTGGAGATTGACTGAGAACATTCCTCTTCTGACAGACCATTCCCATTTATCCATGTAAAGTCCCACCAGGAAGAGAATCTTTTTTAGATTTGTTTGAATAAGTTTGCACTGATGTGTTTTGCAACTACTCCCTTTTGACTCCCATCTAATTGAGCTAATCCTTTGTGATACCTCACGTCTTTTAATTTATTTGTGAGTTGTGGGAGGTTGGATTCTTACTCTGTCACTGAGGCTGGTATGCAATGGTATGCTCATGGCCATCTCAGTCTTGACCTGCTGAATTCAGGTGATCCTTCCACCAAAGCCTTCCAAGTAGCTGGTACTACAGGTGTGTGCCACAATGCCCATCTCAGTTTTTGATTTATCGTAGAATAGAGATCTCACCAAGTGTCCCAGGCTGGTCGTAATCTATGGGCTCAAGCAGTTCACTTGATTTGGCCTCCCAAGTGCTGGGATTACAGATGTTAGCCACTGTACCTGGCCTCTCACGTCTTTTAACTGATCTTTTGCCCTTCCAACATTAACAGGGTCAAGAGGGACCTGCCAGAAGGAAAAGTTCCTCAAAAGTCTGAGGTGTCTTGGAGTAAATACTATTCGACTCCTTCTATATTTTTTGATGTACTGAATTCATACCAATCTTATAAAGGAAAATTGTTCTCAATGAAGGGATGAAAACTCCACTTGGGCCTTGATGAAACTAGTGAGCACCCCATGGTGAACATTATGAAACTCCAATTTTGTCCCAGGGACACCCCTTAGTTTTTAGACCCAGAGTTCTAGATTAGGCTGAGAGGTATCATTTCTATAAACTGCAATCATACACACATATTCTTTTAGGCAGTCTATAGAATGGTGTGTGATTATGAACATGGACTGGGTTATCGAACTCTGCTCGTTTCCCTCTTCTTGCCATGACTGTGTCACTTTGAGTCCACTGTCAGAAACTTAATCTCCAGGCAAGGATGACCAATTCACATTCACCTATGTGGGACATCCCCAAAAGGTACCTGTCAGACTTGCTGATTTGTTTCTAATATCTGTGCCTGGCCATCAGGCAGTATTATTTCTGTCTACACTGCTGTTTAGAGTTTACCCTGGCTGCTATTCCTAGCTCTGTGATCTCTCGTTTGAGAGTTATCCTGCTTACTGCTCTTTTTTGTATTGCCTTGTTGACTTGTTCCTGGCTACAAGAAGGAGCATAGTCACTGTCAGTGGCCACAGTCACCATGTTTTTATGTGGCTGTGGAGATTTATTTTCACTGAGTCATCAATTTGGTTTCTTAATGTAATCACAGTTGTGAAGAACCTTTCAAATGAAAAGAAACTGGGTACTTACTAAGGAAAAGGAAATTATTTTCCTTTTCCTTCTAGAAAATGGGGGGCTGCTGGCCTAAGATCTATGGGGAAAAAGATTGGATCAGTTCCTAGACTCAGAACAGATGATACTGAAATGATATTTTGCCTGAACAGGATGATTTATTCCCCCTGGTTCAGCAAAGCCAACCAAGACAGTTGTCAAAGCCCATGATCTTAGGCCTTCTGGATTATGACCCTTAAATATTCCTGTTCTACTCTAGGAGATATCATTGTGTGTGCTTGGGAAGTGTCTGGAGAGGGTTCTGTTTAATGTGACAGACCCTTGTCTGAATTTATTTGTAGGTCACCTAAATGATACACATCATAAGCAACACTGAGATCCATCATTCTCTTGGTAAGTTTGAGGAATGGTCTACTCTAGGAGCATAATGCAACCTGGAGACTCCACACTTAGGGAACACCAGAGAATGCAGGGTATT
>NW_007146695.1:0-4302 GCF_000164805.1 Carlito syrichta
CAGGTCGAGGCTGCGGTGGCTAGGAGCGGCCACTGCACTCCAGTCTGGGTGACAGAGGGAGACTCCAACTCAAAAAAAAAAAAAAAAAGAAAAGAAAAGAAAACTGGAGCAAAGGTCACCCTTGTTATGCCTTAGCAAATAACTTAGCTGCAGTGTGTCCCTGTCCTAAGGCTTTGTGGAAGGTTGAACTTAAGAGTAATGATTTAGTGTATCTGGTAGAGGCTTCTTTTAAGAAAAGCCACATCTCCTGGACTGGGTAAAGAACTGCTCACTCAAAATTGATTGGTTGATTGATTGATTGATTGATTGGGTCTCTGACACCCAGTCTGGAATGCAATGGCATGATCATGGCTCACCCTAGGCTCGATCTCATGGGTTCAGACTACCCTTCTGCCTCTGCCTTTTTTTTTTTCTGGTGGTCCTTCTGCCTCAGCCTTCCAAGTAGCTGGAAGTACAGGCATGTGCTACCACGCCCAGCTAATTTTTGATTTATTGTAGAGATGAGGTCTTGCCAAGTTGCCCAGGCGGGTCTTGAACCTGTGGGCTCAGGCAATCCACTCACCTCAGCCTCCCAAAGTGCAGGATTACAGGCTGAGCCACCAAGCCCGGCTTGCCTCTTCCTCTTGAGTAGCTGGGACTATAGGTGCATGCCACCACACCAAATTAAAAAGAATGTTTATATAGATAGGGTCTTGCTATATTGCCTAGGCTGATTTCAAACTCCTGGGCTCAAGCAGTCTTCCCACCTCTGCCTCCTAAACTGCTGTAATTATAGGCATGAGCCACTGTGTCTTGCCTCATGAAAGAAATTTCTAAATATCAAAGCATTCAGAAAAGTGATATGACTGCTTCTAAACAGCCTATGATCAGACTTGGAAGCTAAAAAATGACTTAAAAATTGAAATTAAAATTAACAGGGAAGCAAAGCATAACAATTTGGAAAATTTACAGGCTGACCATGTGGTAGAGGAGGAAAGAGAGATTTCAAGAGAGAAATCTAAAGGAGGGAAATCTAGGTGGTCTGCTGAGCAGCCTTTTGCTGGAGAGATTCGCTTTTGACTAAAAGGCAGCCAGGTGTTAATATTCAAGACAATGGGGAAAAGGCCTAGAAGGCAGTTCAGAATTCTTCAAGGTTGCTCTTCCCATCAAAGGCTCAGAGGTCTAGGAGGATGAAATGGTTTGGGGGCCAACCCTGGTTCACCACTGCCTTCCACCTCTTTGGAACACTGCTTCCTGCATCCCTGCTGCCCTGGCTCCAGATGTATCTCAAAGGGTCCCATGTATAGATTGAACTGCTGCTATGAGGGCACAGGTATAACCCTTGGTGGCTTCCAGGTGGTGTTAAGCCTCCAGGCACACAGAATACAAAAGTGAAGGCTACTTGACAGTTTCCATCTAGATTTCAGAGGGTATAGCCAGAATCCTGGGTGTCCAGGCAGAAATCTTCTGCAAGGGCAGAGATCCTGTAGAGAGCCTCTACTAGGCCAGTGCCAAGGGGAAATGTGAGATAAGAGCCCTCATGCAGAGTCTCCAATGGGACACTGCCTTGTGGGTTTGTAAGAGCAAGGCCGCTACCCTCCAGACCCAGAAAGTTAGAGACACTGATAGTGTGCATTGTCAGCTTGAAAAAGCATCAGAAAGAGAAGCCACATGGACTGCACCCAGAAAACCCACTGGGGTAGGGCTCCATTGAAGACCTTCAAGCCCACCTTTGCACCAGTGTGCCCAGGATGTGGGACTTGGAATCAAGGATGATTTGGAGCTTTAAGATAAAATGTCTGCCCTGCTGGGCTTTAGACTTGTGTGGGTCCTGTTACTCCCCTCCATCTCCTATTTTTTTTTACTGATTTCTCTCTTTTGGAATGGTAAATGTTTGCACAATGCAGGTACCACCTTAGTATCTAGGAAATAACATAGTTTTGATCCTATAGTCTCACAGGTGGTAGAAACTTGCTTTGAGTCTCAGATGAGACTTTAGCCTATTGAGTCACCCTCAAATCTCAATTGAGTTAAGAACTCTAGGGACTAGTAAGACAGCATGATTGTATTTTGTAATGTGAGAAGGACATGAGATTTGTGGCACCAAGGGCAGAATAATATAGTTTGGATGTCTGTTCCTCTAAATCTCACATTGAAATGTGATTCCCCCCCACAAAGTTGGAGCTGTGGCATAGTGAAAGGTGATTGAGTCATGGAAAATCCCTCATGAATGACTTGGTACCATTCTTGTGGTAATGAGTGAATTCTTGCTCTATTAGTTCACATAAGAGGTGGTTGTTTAAAAGAGTCTGACACTTCCCTCCTCTCTCTTGCTTCTTCTATCACCATGTGACATTGCCATCTCTCCTTGCATCCACCAAAAGTAGAACCTTTCTGAGGCCTCAGCAGAAGCCAAGCAGATGTTTTTGCCATGCAGAACCATGAGCTAAATAAGCATCTATTCTTTATAAATAACCCAGCCTCAGATATTCCTTTGCAGCAATGAAACAGAAAAATACACCAGATAATATATTTACCCAAAGACTGGACCCTTACATATCTGTATGCATTTTTACATTTCCTTTGTTTAAAAAAAAATTCTTCATGAGTTGTGTTGGAAAATTCCATGTTTAGCTGAGTTAGGAGGGCATTTTGGGTGTAGATGTAGGTCTCCAAGCCCATGAGTATGGTGTCGTTATTCATAAAGAAAAATATCCACATCTGAAGTCACAGGATGAACCATGAATCTACTCTTTATAGCATGCCCTACCTGGGCTCTAGCCAGAGCACAAGTCACAGGGAGACACCTTATTTCTGGGAGCCTATATTTTGATATTGGCACTTTCTGGTGATGTTCACCAACTGGATTCAAAAATATTGATGATTCAGGAGAGTTACTCCAATTAAGATCTGAAATGCACACCCTAATGAATGGTTAAGCCTAAATTCCATCTTAACGCGTAGCCTTTTATGAGTATTTCTGGTGTGCATCAAGCTAAGAAATGTACGTACTTTTTAAAAATTTAATTGCCATAGTTATGATATTGGCACTGAAATTATGTCACTTAAAAGTGAATGCTCAAAGAGCTTATTTATTTATTTCAAAATCCCAAAGCTAGTAAGTGATGGAGTCAGAAATTAAACCCAGATTTAGGAAAATGCTTTAAAACTTCCAAATTGCATCTCCTTCTTCCAACAAGGGGGGGTGGGAGTGTCAGTGTTCTGCTTCGAAAGGCTACTTGCTGAAAACTTCCCAGAAGGGAAAGACTGGATGAACAAGCTTGAAAATCTATCCCCATGCACAAAGATTAACTCCAAATGAATCACAGACCTAAATGTAAAACCTCAAACCATAAGAACCTTAGAAAAGGAAGGAAATACCCTCATGGAAATCGGAACTGGCATCCAATTCCTGAACAAAACCCGAAACCCACAGGTCATAAGAGAGAAGATAGACAAATGGGACCTTATTAAACTGAAAAGCTTCTGCAAAGCCAAAGAAACCATCAAGAGAGCAGGGAGACACCCTACAGACTGGGAGAAAGTATTTGCCAACTTCAGGTCTGACAAAGGCTTAACATCCTGGATCTACAAGGAACTCAAACATGCTGAAAGGAAAAGAACAAACAACCCCATTATAAAATGGGCAAAAGGTATGAACAGACACTTCACAAAAGAAGACATCCGAGCAGCCAACAAACACATGAAGAAATGTTCAACCTCACTAATCATCAGGGAGATGCAAATCAAAACCACACTGAGATACCACCTAACTCCAGTCAGAATGGCAATTATCAACAACTCAAAAAATAACAGCTGCTGGAGAGGGTGTGGCAAAAAGGAAACACTTCTACACAGTTGGTGGGAGTGTAAACTAGTGCAACCTCTGTGGAAAGCAGTGTGGTGATTCCTAAAAGCTCTAAAAATCGACCTTCCATATGACCCCACAATCCCCCTACTGGGAATATACCCTGAAGACCTCACATCACTCTATAAAAAAGATACCTGCACATGTATGTTTATCTCAGCGTTGTTCACAATAGCCAGAACCTGGAAACAACCATGCTGCCCATCAAAAGAGGACTGGATTTAAAAAATGTGGTACATATACATGATGGAATACTACGCAGCCATAAAAAAGAACAAAATCATGAATTTCGCAGCAACCTGGATGGAACTAGAGTCTATAATACTGAGTGGCCTCTCACAGAAACAAAGATTCGAGTATCACATGTTCTCACTCATATAATGGACCTTGAATATCCAATGTAATACTATAAGAAAATGACTGACGGTACTGGGAAACTATGGGGTGGGTGGGGG
>NW_007146696.1:0-9406 GCF_000164805.1 Carlito syrichta
CAGGTCGAGGCTGCGGTGGCTAGGAGCGGCCACTGCACTCCAGTCTGGGTGACAGAGGGAGACTCCAA
Organism: Carlito syrichta; assembly: GCF_000164805.1. Taxonomy (NCBI): domain Eukaryota; kingdom Metazoa; phylum Chordata; class Mammalia; order Primates; family Tarsiidae; genus Carlito; species Carlito syrichta. The sequence goes on from NW_007146696.1 coordinate 69, forward strand.
CTCAAAAAAAAAAAAAAAAAGAAAAGAAAAGAAAACTGGAGCAAAGGTCACCCTTGTTATGCCTTAGCAAATAACTTAGCTGCAGTGTGTCCCTGTCCTAAGGCTTTGTGGAAGGTTGAACTTAAGAGTAATGATTTAGTGTATCTGGTAGAGGCTTCTTTTAAGAAAAGCCACATCTCCTGGACTGGGTAAAGAACTGCTCACTCAAAATTGATTGGTTGATTGATTGATTGATTGATTGGGTCTCTGACACCCAGTCTGGAATGCAATGGCATGATCATGGCTCACCCTAGGCTCGATCTCATGGGTTCAGACTACCCTTCTGCCTCTGCCTTTTTTTTTTTCTGGTGGTCCTTCTGCCTCAGCCTTCCAAGTAGCTGGAAGTACAGGCATGTGCTACCACGCCCAGCTAATTTTTGATTTATTGTAGAGATGAGGTCTTGCCAAGTTGCCCAGGCAGGTCTTGAACCTGTGGGCTCAGGCAATCCACTCACCTCAGCCTCCCAAAGTGCAGGATTACAGGCTGAGCCACCAAGCCCGGCTTGCCTCTTCCTCTTGAGTAGCTGGGACTATAGGTGCATGCCACCACACCAAATTAAAAAAAATGTTTATATAGATAGGGTCTTGCTATATTGCCTAGGCTGATTTCAAACTCCTGGGCTCAAGCAGTCTTCCCACCTCTGCCTCCTAAACTGCTGTAATTATAGGCATGAGCCACTGTGTCTTGCCTCATGAAAGAAATTTCTAAATATCAAAGCATTCAGAAAGTGATATGACTGCTTCTAAACAGCCTATGATCAGACTTGGAAGCTAAAAAATGACTTAAAAATTGAAATTAAAATTAACAGGGAAGCAAAGCATAACAATTTGGAAAATTTACAGGCTGACCATGTGGTAGAGGAGGAAAGAGAGATTTCAAGAGAGAAATCTAAAGGAGGGAAATCTAGGTGGTCTGCTGAGCAGCCTTTTGCTGGAGAGATTCGCTTTTGACTAAAAGGCAGCCAGGTGTTAATATTCAAGACAATGGGGAAAAGGCCTAGAAGGCAGTTCAGAATTCTTCAAGGTTGCTCTTCCCATCAAAGGCTCAGAGGTCTAGGAGGATGAAATGGTTTGGGGGCCAACCCTGGTTCACCACTGCCTTCCACCTCTTTGGAACACTGCTTCCTGCATCCCTGCTGCCCTGGCTCCAGATGTATCTCAAAGGGTCCCATGTATAGATTGAACTGCTGCTATGAGGGCACAGGTATAACCCTTGGTGGCTTCCAGGTGGTGTTAAGCCTCCAGGCACACAGAATACAAAAGTGAAGGCTACTTGACAGTTTCCATCTAGATTTCAGAGGGTATAGCCAGAATCCTGGGTGTCCAGGCAGAAATCTTCTGCAAGGGCAGAGATCCTGTAGAGAGCCTCTACTAGGCCAGTGCCAAGGGGAAATGTGAGATAAGAGCCCTCATGCAGAGTCTCCAATGGGACACTGCCTTGTGGGTTTGTAAGAGCAAGGCCGCTACCCTCCAGACCCAGAAAGTTAGAGACACTGATAGTGTGCATTGTCAGCTTGAAAAAGCATCAGAAAGAGAAGCCACATGGACTGCACCCAGAAAACCCACTGGGGTAGGGCTCCATTGAAGACCTTCAAGCCCACCTTTGCACCAGTGTGCCCAGGATGTGGGACTTGGAATCAAGGATGATTTGGAGCTTTAAGATAAAATGTCTGCCCTGCTGGGCTTTAGACTTGTGTGGGTCCTGTTACTCCCCTCCATCTCCTATTTTTTTTACTGATTTCTCTCTTTTGGAATGGTAATGTTTGCACAATGCAGGTACCACCTTAGTATCTAGGAAATAACATAGTTTTGATCCTATAGTCTCACAGGTGGTAGAAACTTGCTTTGAGTCTCAGATGAGACTTTAGCCTATTGAGTCACCCTCAAATCTCAATTGAGTTAAGAACTCTAGGGACTAGTAAGACAGCATGATTGTATTTTGTAATGTGAGAAGGACATGAGATTTGTGGCACCAAGGGCAGAATAATATAGTTTGGATGTCTGTTCCTCTAAATCTCACATTGAAATGTGATTCCCCCCCACAAAGTTGGAGCTGTGGCATAGTGAAAGGTGATTGAGTCATGGAAAATCCCTCATGAATGACTTGGTACCATTCTTGTGGTAATGAGTGAATTCTTGCTCTATTAGTTCACATAAGAGGTGGTTGTTTAAAAGAGTCTGACACTTCCCTCCTCTCTCTTGCTTCTTCTATCACCATGTGACATTGCCATCTCTCCTTGCATCCACCAAAAGTAGAACCTTTCTGAGGCCTCAGCAGAAGCCAAGCAGATGTTTTTGCCATGCAGAACCATGAGCTAAATAAGCAACTATTCTTTATAAATAACCCAGCCTCAGATATTCCTTTGCAGCAATGAAACAGAAAAATACACCAGATAATATATTTACCCAAAGACTGGACCCTTACATATCTGTATGCATTTTTACATTTCCTTTGTTTAAAAAAAAATTCTTCATGAGTTGTGTTGGAAAATTCCATGTTTAGCTGAGTTAGGAGGGCATTTTGGGTGTAGATGTAGGTCTCCAAGCCCATGAGTATGGTGTCGTTATTCATAAAGAAAAATATCCACATCTGAAGTCACAGGATGAACCATGAATCTACTCTTTATAGCATGCCCTACCTGGGCTCTAGCCAGAGCACAAGTCACAGGGAGACACCTTATTTCTGGGAGCCTATATTTTGATATTGGCACTTTCTGGTGATGTTCACCAACTGGATTCAAAAATATTGATGATTCAGGAGAGTTACTCCAATTAAGATCTGAAATGCACACCCTAATGAATGGTTAAGCCTAAATTCCATCTTAACGCGTAGCCTTTTATGAGTATTTCTGGTGTGCATCAAGCTAAGAAATGTACGTACTTTTTAAAAATTTAATTGCCATAGTTATGATATTGGCACTGAAATTATGTCACTTAAAAGTGAATGCTCAAAGAGCTTATTTATTTATTTCAAAATCCCAAAGCTAGTAAGTGATGGAGTCAGAAATTAAACCCAGATTTAGGAAAATGCTTTAAAACTTTCAAATTGCATCTCCTTCTTCCAACAAGGGGGGGTGGGAGTGTCAGTGTTCTGCTTCGAAAGGCTACTTGCTGAAAACTTCCCAGAAGGGAAAGACTGGATGAACAAGCTTGAAAATCTATCCCCATGCACAAAGGTTAACTCCAAATGAATCCGAGACCTAAATGTAAAACCTCAAACCATAAGAACCTTAGAAAAGGAAGGAAATACCCTCATGGAAATCGGAACTGGCATCCAATTCCTGAACAAAACCCGAAACCCACAGGTCATAAGAGAGAAGATAGACAAATGGGACCTTATTAAACTGAAAAGCTTCTGCAAAGCCAAAGAAACCATCAAGAGAGCAGGGAGACACCCTACAGACTGGGAGAAAGTATTTGCCAACTTCAGATCTGACAAAGGCTTAACATCCTGGATCTACAAGGAACTCAAACATGCTGAAAAGAAAAAAACAAACAACCCCATTATAAAATGGGCAAAAGATATGAACAGACACTTCACAAAAGAAGACATCCGAGCAGCCAACAAACACATGAAGAAATGTTCAACCTTCACTATCATCAGGGAGATGCAAATCAAAACCACACTGAGATACCACCTAACTCCAGTCAGAATGGCAATTATCAACAACTCAAAAAATAACAGCTGCTGGAGAGGGTGTGGCAAAAAGGAAACACTTCTACACAGCTGGTGGGAGTGTAAACTAGTGCAACCTCTGTGGAAAGCAGTGTGGTGATTCCTAAAAGCTCTAAAAATCGACCTTCCATATGACCCCACAATCCCCCTACTGGGAATATACCCTGAAGACCTCACATCACTCTATAAAAAAGATACCTGCACATGTATGTTTATCTCAGCGTTGTTCACAATAGCCAGAACCTGGAAACAACCATGCTGCCCATCAAAAGAGGACTGGATTTAAAAAATGTGGTACATATACATGATGGAATACTACACAGCCATAAAAAAGAACAAAATCATGAATTTCGCAGCAACCTGGATGGAACTAGAGTCTATAATACTGAGTGGCCTCTCACAGAAACAAAGATTCGAGTATCACATGTTCTCACTCATGTAATGGACCTTGAATATCCAATGTAATACTATAAGAAAATGACTGACGGTACTGGGAAACTATGGGGTGGTGGGGGATGGGATAAACAGTTGCAAATATCTGTCTGGGGATGGGGAAACACTTCTTATCAACAGGGTACCTGAATGAAACGTAATTGTACACCTAACCCTTAACTGTACCCCACAAAATCATAATAAAAAATATCGATGAAAAAAAAAGAGATATAATTGGCCATTATGAGAAAAGAGCCAAATCTCCTAGACTGGGAAGAGAACTGCTACCTGCTATTGTACTATTGTACTCCCTGGCAACTTAGGGGATCTCAGAGATGAATGAACTTGATTCACATCTAAGTCATGAAGACTGAACATGGAGAGTTTCCAATTTCTACAAAAATCCTGCTTCAACCCTGACACATAGTGGTGAACATGCAATCATGCCAGGGCCTCTGCATTTAGTGAAACAACAACAAAAACAGAAATCTGTCCATATCATGAATGACTAGCATAGTCCTAAATTGTAAAAGGCTTCCTAAATGTTCTAGACTTTATGAAACCCCAAATTTCTCTCACACATTCATGAATTTAGGGGTAAGGAGTTCCAATTATGACCATGATTGACTTTCTCAACCCCTTGCCAGCAAAGAGCTCAGGGGCAATAAGGGATTTTTGAAATTTCTCTGTTTCTCACATTAAAATTTGGCAGTGGGAAAATCATGGCCCCTACATTGTTCTACCTCACTCTGAAGCTCAGGCTTTTAACCCCACTGGACCATAATACTGATTGTGAGATGAGCCATTTTGAGGGCATGCCAGATTCTGTGTTTCACTTTGACCACTGCTAATAAGAGTGGGCTCTATTTTACCTAGAAGGATAGGACTAAGTGGAGGATGTTTCTGTGGTTGCTACTCATGTCACCATCTTACCTGAAATCTACTAGACACACTCTTTAATTAATAAGCTGGGAAGAAAGTATGTGGACCTTTTTGGCATTTCTGGAAACAACAGTGTTTTGTAATTTTTAAATGCAAGCAATCATTATGTGCTTTCCGGGACTTTTTGTCTGTATTGCTCTATGATTCTAAGGCTTTATAGGCAATTTTGAGTTGTACGTTTTCCTGAAAATTCAAGAATGCCCGGGATGTAAGTTCTCATCTCTAAAGCACTTCAATTGCTTCTTATATCTCTTGCAACTCTAGGACTTATTGTATTTTGGGTCCTTATACTCTCAGTAGCCACTTAAGTGCTAGATCAACAGAATATAAAATGTTTTTTTCTAACAATAAAAGACTTCAAAATGTATGCACAGTCATTACTATTATAATCACTGTTTCTTTACCCTTTCGCCCACTCTTGAGATTCATTCTCTAAAAATCCTGAGTCTGAATGAAACATGTAAAAAACTGGATTATGCTCAACCAATAGAAGTCGTTATTTTTAAGGCTGTTAAAATATATTTAACCTTTCCAAATGAACCTCCTTTATCTTAATAAGCAACAGTTATTCCAAGCTCTTATTTTAATTCTAAAGCTATCAAAAGATTTTCTCTAAGCCTAAAAACATATTTGCAGTTTTGAAGTCTTTATGAAATATTTCTTCTTTAGTTTCAATAGCCTATTTCTGAGGCAGAGACTGAGCAACAGTTTAAAAAAGTAAAGATTACAAACCCATTGAACAGTGTTACATTTTTTGAATTTGTCAAAAATGGGAAGGAAAAATGGGTGACACAGGTAAGACTCACTTGCCAACATGTGTTGTTCTGTTTATTCATTATTCAAGGGTCAGACCCTCAACCAGGGCCAGAGAAACATGAAAAAAAAATACATTTCAGTGTAACAATCTGCAATGTAAAATAATGAAAAGCAAGATTCTTATTCATTTTTATGGCACAAATCTGACATCTTTTCACTCCAATTTTCTATAATGGAACTAGCTGGACTCTGGCAAGGGACTAGTAATAGGTTTTAATGCACAAAATCTGCCTTTGAAACTGACCATTTTCTAATGTGATCTCAGTTCCTGGCACCCAGCCAATGATAAGGCATCATGCTTTCTGCAGTGCTTCATCAGGGAGAGACCAGAAGGACATGTGAGTGGAGGACCTCTGAATCTTTGGGAGTGGGGAGGATGAGATATGAGAGCCTCCCCTCCGTCCAAGGCACAGATGAGAGTCCCATAGCTCCAACCGAACAGGTCCCTGGAGAAGGCCCCTGGAAAAATCAACGTCTTCACGAAAGGCTCCCATAGGCCTTGGAAGAAAGTTTGAAAGTGAAGCAGAGAGGGTCAGGATGAGTGAGGGTACCACCATCATTTTCAAGGCAGACCCCTGAAACAATTTTCAGTTATATTTGGTTTCAATAGACACAACTGAGTTTTATCAGATTTGGATTAATAGTGTTTCTCTCTCATGCTCTCTCTGTCACATTTCCTCTCATTCTATAAAACCATTCCTCCTCTCTTCCTATTCAGCTCTCAAACTGCTGTTAACATATGAAAATCACATGCAAAGAATGGAATGGGCTGATAGCCATGGTGATAAAAATTGGATGTTCATTTTAATTCATTTCATGGCATTATGCCCTCTCACTGACTCTGTTTTCTTTGCTAGGCAGCTTGATTGCCTCTTTGAGAATATGACTAGTCTGGCCCACTGCCCCTTTATGAGTCATGGTTGAGATTAAACAGGGAACCATCCTTTGGAGGTTGAATGAATCTGAACAAAGTCACACTACCCAGGTTTCTCTGGGCACAGAAAAATTTGGCTGTTTTTTTTCTTTTGTTTTTTTAACCTGTAGCAGTTTTTCAGTTAAGTGATCTCTAATGTTCATTTAGGTGAAATGCTGCAGGTTCTAAAAATGAATGATGCTTTCAAATAATGTATACTCACTTTGCTTAAAGTGTGTTCTACAATTTCTGTTCCAACTACCTCATGGCAATGATCCTGAAGCCTGGATACATGATTTTAAAGAACATTTAAGAAGCTTTTTTAAGTAAAAGGCATGACCCAAATGGAGAACTTAGGTGTGTTCAGTATGGTCACTTTCTCAGATTAACTGATTTTATGACCCTGTGTCATTTTTCTGAGCTGCCTCCCTCAAATAACTCTGGCCATAGTTATCATTATTAGGTTGTGTTACCATAGGGAACATACCCAAATCTGATAAAACATAAACATACTTGTTTAAATAGATACTATGTTGACTAATAAATTGGAAATTCTAAGCCTGGGTGAAAACTGTCATTTAAGATCGGCACAAATACTACTCCATTTATTCCCACTCCTGCTTATAAAGCTACTAATTCTGAAGCTCTCTTGTCCAAGTTAAAGTGCTGCATGATGTTTTAAATTTTCCTAGAGCCTCCCCTCCTACCCCTGCCCATCAATTGCATTGGATTCTGACTGTATCAAACTGTAAACCATGTCTGGTATCCTAGTCTCTCTGCAGTTACCAACCCCTAATGAATTTCTGCTCCTGCTACTACAAGATGTTGTTCGATGGCTCCAGGTAAAATTGCTTGCTCTGTTGTCACTACATATTTCTATTTGCAACTACCACCTGTCCACATTCCTACCTAGTGAGGATCTCAAATGTCAATCTGCAGTGTAGACAGTATAGTTGGACTTATAGAAGGTGCTTAAAAAGCATTTGTTGCATGAACAGATGAAAAATGAATAGAAGGTAGCATCCTTATAACCCCAACAAAATGACATTTTCTTTTTCCTTCAGGTGTTCTAAAAATATATGAGGAAATTGATTTTCTACTTTGTGTGGATTGCTGTTCTCTGATATTATTTCTTTCTGGTTGAGTCAACTGTTTTCTGCATATTGAAAGACAATGGTGTCATGATTTTAAAATAATATATTTCAAAGGTAATTTATTTTTGGTATGCTAATAATGTGTTTTAAAGCAGGTTTTTTTTTTCCAAGTGAGAATAGGAGAAGCATAATAGAAAGCCTCTGAACTTTGATACAAGTGAGATTTTTCTTTCTTCTTTTGTTAACAACTGACTTTATGATTGTGGCCAATTCCTTTCTTCTATTTTGGCCTTGAATTTTTAATCTCTAAAGCAGATTTATTTTGGTCCAAAATAAGTATGACCATACAACTTCTAAGGTCCCTTTTAACTCTGTAGTATATTGTTCCCAAAGATAGCACCAATAATGTCTCCCAATGTGCTTCATAGCTCTCCTCCCAGTAAGAATGTTAGTGTGTTCCTTTTGAATCTGGGTTGGAAGACCTCCTTTTAAGACCTCTGTAAGATCTAAGGTGGTGCTTGTAGACCTTGAAAGCAAGACAAGAGACTGTCCAAGAGGCATAAAGGTGCTATCTATCATCCAACAGATACAAAGTAGAGAGAAGTAAGTCTCAGAAGGAATTATGAATGTGGTTTGGGGGTCAAGGATTGAACGCACTAAGATTCATAGGAAATACATAAAGTTTTAAAATAATTGTGGTAGCAAAATACCCCCTGCTTGGATTGAAATGAAAATTTCAGAATGGAAGAAGTCCTCTTGGTGCCCAAGATTACATATTAGCAGGAAGCTGACTCAGAATGCTTTCTTCTGCAAATAAAGAATGATTCTGAGGGCAGAGCCAAGAGCTCTGAAAGCAGACCTTAGAGCAGAGTACTATGGATTAGAGAACCACTCCTAGTCTACAAAACCTTGTCCTAATCTTGGAACGGTCCCTGCCCCAGTGGCTGGGGGAACTGATGACAGACACCTTTTCAACACATGTGTCTGTTGTGGTTGTTCTGTTCTTATTTCACCATTTATGTTAAGTGGCTTTGTGTGGGTAGAAGGGCTCACAGCTTGGGTGGTGTTTGTTTTTGTCCAAGTCTCCATACCTAAAGGAACCATACCATACCTGAGTACTCTAGTCACATTCAGAGTTGGTTTAAGTTTAAGTCCTGAGGCACTGTTTGAGTGAGACTGAGGGTCTTTGGGGTAGAGTATGAAATTTGCACATAGGAGACAAATAAATTGGGGCTTTGCTGAGTCATATGGAAGGTCAATTTCTAGTTCTTTCTTTCTTCTTTCTTTCAGATATCATCACACTCTCCTCTTCCAAAGAGGTTGCTCTATTTTGCATTCCTATCAGCAGTGTAGAAGTGTTCCTTTTTCTTTGCATCCTCGCCAGCTTCTGTTGTTGTTTGTTTTACTAATGATGGGCATACTTACT
>NW_007146697.1:0-3926 GCF_000164805.1 Carlito syrichta
ACTAGCTGAAATAAGTAGCGAGCCAGCTGGCTTCCCATCTGATGTAAATAGATTATATCTAGTTAGCCAGCTGGCTAGACAACGGAATTAACGTGCTGACTTACTAGATAACCAGCAGGTTAGTCAGCTGACTAAAGTAGCTAATTTAACTAGCTGGCCAGCTGTCTAGCCACCTGACTTAATTGCCTGGCTACCTAGCTATCCACTAGCCTAGCCAGCTGATTTAATTAGCTAACTTAAAGATGTAGCCAGCTAGATAGCCAGCAGACTTATCTACCTATCTACCTAGCTCGACAGCTGGATAGCCAGTTGAATTAACTAGCTGACATAACTAGATAGCATAAAGGCTAGACAACTGACTTAAATAGGTACCTACCTACATAGCCCGCTGGATTGCCGACTGACTTTACTTAATTACCTAGCTAACCTGCTAGCCAGTGAACTGACTTAACTAGGTGACTTAACTAGCTAACAAGCTGGGTAGCTAGCTGACTTAACTAAATAGCTACCCTAATTGCTGACTGACTTAACTACTTAATTACCTAGTTAACCTGCTGGCCAGTGAACTGACTTAACTAGGTGACTTAACTAGCTAGCTAGCTGGGCTAGCCAGCCAACATAACTAACTGTCTGAACTAGGTAACCAACTGACTTAACTAGCTGACTTAACTAGCTAACTCCCTAGCTAGACAGCTGACTTAACTAGATGACTTAAATAGCTTGCTACCTAGCTAGAAAGCTGGATGGCCAGCTGACTTAACTAGCTGACTTAACCAGCTAGCCAACTGGCTAGCCACCTGACTTTACTAGTTGACTTAACTAGCTAGCCAGCTGGTTGTCCAGCTGAATTAACTCACCGATTTAACCAGCTAGCCAGGTGGCTAGCCAGCTGACTCAACTAGCTAGCTACCTAGCTAGCCAGCTGGGAAGCCAGCTGAATTTACTAGCTAATGTAACTAGGTAGACAGCTGGCTAGCCAGCTGAATTACCTAGCTTGGTAATTAGCTATCCAGCTGGCTAGCCAGCTGACTTAACTAGTTGACTTAACCAGCTAGCCAGCTGGCACAAATAGAAGACAACTAGTTAACCAGCTGGTTAACCAACCTACTTAACTAGTTAGCTACCAAGATATCCAACTGGGAAACCAGATAAATTAACTAGCTGACTTAAATAACTAGCCACCTGGCTAGCCAGATGAATTAACTAACTTGATACCTAGCTATCCAGTGGGCTAGCCAGCTGATGTAACTAGTTAACTTAACCAGCTAGCCAGCTGGCACTACTAGCAGACTTAACTAGTTAGCCAGCTGGCTACCCAGCTAACTTAACTAGCTCTCTACCTAGCTAGCTAGCAGGCTAGTCAGCAGACTTATGTAACTGACTTAATTAGCTAGCCAGCTGGCTAGCCAACTGACTTAACAAGCTCGCTACCTAGCTAGCCAGCTGGCTGGCCAGCTGACTTAACTAGCTAAATTAAATAGCTGGCCTGCTTGCCAGACAGCTGAATTAACCAGCTTCCTACATACCTAACCACCTGACTATCCAGATGACATAACTAGGTGACTTAACTAGCTAGCCAGCTGACAACCCAGCTGATTTAAGTAACAAGCTACCTAGCGAACCAGCTGGATATCCAGCTGACTTTACTAGGTGACTTTACTAGCTATCCAACAGGCTAGACTGCTGACTTAACTATCTAGCTACCTAGCTAGCCAGCTGACTTAACTAGGTGACTTAAGTAGCTATCCAGCTGACTACCAGGCTGACTTAACTGCCTATCTACCTAGCTAGCCAGTTGGATAGGCAGCTAAGTTAACTAGCTAACTACCAACCTAGCCCACTAGCTTCCCTGCTGACTTAACTACCTAGACCCTTACCTAACCAGCTGACTGGTTAGCTGACCTAACTAGGATACATAACTAGCTGGTTAACTGGCTAGACAGTTGACTTAAATAGCTAGCTATCCAGCTAGGCAAGTGGCTAGCCAGCTGACTTAGTTTGCTGAATTAACTAGTTAGCAAGCTGACTTAACAAGCTGATTTAACCAGCTAACTACCTAGCTAGCCAGCAGGCTTAACTAGCTGGCTTAAGTAGCTAACTACCTAGCTTGCTATCTAGCTAGCCAGCTGACTTATCTGACTGACTTATCTAGCTAGCTAGCTGACATAACTAGCTGACTTATATAGCTAGCTTCCTAGATAGCCAACTAACTTAACTAGCTGAAATAACTAGCTAGCCTGATGGATAGCCATCTGAATTAACTTGCTTTTTAACTAACTAACCAGCTGGATAGCCAACTGGCTTAATGAGCTGACTTCACTAGCTAGCCAGCTGGTTTCCTTAACTACCTGACTTAACTACCTGACATAACCAGCTAATTAGCTGTCTAGCAAGCTGACTTAACTAGCTGGCTACCTATCTATCAAACTGGCTAGACAACTGACTTACGTATCTGACTTAAGCTAGCAAGGTGGCTTGCCAGCTCACTTAACTAGCTAGCTACCTACCTAGGCTGAAGGCTACCCACCTGACTTAACTACCTGACTTGAACAGGTAGCCTGCTGGCTTGCAAGCTGATTTATCTGCTAGCTACCTACCTAACCTGCTGTCTAGACAGCTTAATATACTAGCTGATTTAACCAGCTAGCCAGTTGGCTAGCCAGCTGACTTAACTCAAAGACATCACTAGGTAGCCAGGTAGCTCTCTAGCTGACTTAACTAGATAACTACTTATCTTGCCAGTCGACTAGCCAGCACTCTTAAATAGCTGAAATAACCAGCTAGCCAGCTGGCTTGCCAACTTACTTATACCTTGCTACCTTCCTAGCCTGCTGACTAGCCAGCTGACTTAATTAGCTGAAATAACTAGCTAGCTGTTAGGTAGACAGCTGACTTAAATAGTGAGCTAACTAGCTCGCTACCTCTCTAGCTAGCTGATTTGAAAAGTTAGCTAACTAGCTAGCTACATAGCTAACAAGCTCACTTAAGTAGTTAGCTGCCTAACTAGCTAGCTGACTTCACATAGTAGTTAATTAGCTAGATTACTAGTTATCTAAAGTGCTAGCTAGCTGACTTAGTCATTCGATTATCTCGTTAGCTAACAACCTTCCTAGGTGGCTTAAGCAGCTGACTTAACTCGTTAGCTAACTAGTTAGCTAGCTGACTCATCCAGCTGACTTCACTCATTAGATAACTAGCTAGCTAGCCTACTTAATCAGCTGACTAAACCCATTTGCTGACTAGCTAGCTAGCTGACTCAACCAGCTGTCTTAACCAGTTATTTAGCTAGCTAACTACCTGACTCAACCTGCTGACCTAACCCATTAGCTAACTAGCTAGCTAGCTGTCTTAACCAACTGACTTAATTAGAAAGCTGATTTAACTAGCTGAATTAAGTAGGTGACTTAACTACTTAGGTAGCTGACTTAACTGGCCGACTTAACTAGCTAGCTAGTTGAATTAACTACCTGAATTAAATGGTTAGCTAAGTATTTAATAGCTAAATATCCAGCTGATTTAACTAATTAGCTAACTACTTAGTTAACAGACTTAAGTACTTGACTTAAATAGTTAGCTAAGTAGTGAGCTGGCTGTCTTAGCTAGCTGACTTAGCTAGCTAGCTGATTAGCCAGTTGACTTAGCTAGCTGACTTAGCTAGCTAGCTGATTAGCCAGTTGACTTAGCTAGCTGACTTAACTAGTTGGCTAAAGAGATAGCTACCCAACTTAACGAGTTGGTTAATGAGTTAGCTACCTCTTTTAACTAGTTGATAAATGATTTAAGTATCTCACATAACTAGATGTTTAATGAGTTAGCTAGGTGGCTTAACTTTTTGACTGATGTGTTGGCCCACTAGTCAGCTCTGATAACTATTTGGATGGATGGTGGCCTGAACTAACTCGTTAGCCAAGTAGCAGGCCGACTAG
>NW_007146697.1:3946-4347 GCF_000164805.1 Carlito syrichta
AGTTAGCTAACTAGCTAGCTACATAGCTAACAAGCTCACTTAAGTAGTTAGCTGCCTAACTAGCTAGCTGACTTCACATAGTAGTTAATTAGCTAGATTACTAGTTATCCAAAGTGCTAGCTAGCTGACTTAGTCACTCGATTATCTCGTTAGCTAACAACCTTCCTAGGTGGCTTAAGCAGCTGACTTAACTCGTTAGCTAACTAGTTAGTTAGCTGACTCATCCAGCTGACTTCACTCATTAGATAACTAGCTAACTAGCCTACTTAATCAGCTTACTAAACCCATTTGCTGACTAGCTAGCTAGCTGACTCAACCGCTGTCTTAACCAGTTATTTAAGTAGCTAACTACCTGACTCAACCTGCTGACCTAACCCATTAGCTAACTAGCTAGCTAGCTG
>NW_007146697.1:5253-7901 GCF_000164805.1 Carlito syrichta
ATTAACTAGCTTGCTATATAGCTAGCCAGCTGGCTAGCCAGCTAGTTAGCTGAGCTAACACGTCAGCTGACAAGTTAGCCAACTAGACTGCCATTTTTTTAGCTGATTTTACTAGTTGGCCGGCTAGGCAGCCGCCCAGTTTGCTGACTTAAATAGTCGGCTGGTAAGTGAGCCGAGAGGTGAGCTGACTTTACTGGGTGACTTATCTATCTAGTCAGTGTGCTAGACAACTGAATTAACTATCTAGCTACCTAGCTAGCCAGCTGTTAAGCCAGCTGACTTAACTAGGTTACATAACTAGTTAGCCTGCTAGCTAGCAGGCTGATTTAACTGCCTAGCTACCTAACTAGCCAACTGGATAGCCAGCTGACTTAACTAGCTAACTACATACGTAGCCCACTGATTTGCCAGCTGACTTAGCTACCTAGCAAACAAGCTGGCTTGTGAGCTGACTTAACTTGGTTGTTTAACTAGCTAACTAGCTGGCTAGCCAGCTGACTTAACTATCTACCTAGATATGCAGCTGATTGCCAGCTGAATTAATGATCTGGCAAGCTGACCTAACTAGCTGACTTAACCAGCTAGCTACCTAGCTATCCAGCTGGCATAGCTATCTGTCTTAAGTAACTAGCTACCTATCTAGCTTTCTAGCTAGCCAGCTGATGTAACTAGCTGACTTAACTTGCTTGCTACCTGACCTGACTAACTGACTCATATATCTAGCTTCCTATCTAGCTAGCTCTCTTAACTAGCTGTAATAGCTAGCTAGCCATATGACTAGACATCTGATATAACTAACTTTATAACTAGCTATCCAGCTGGATAGCTAAATGACTTAATGGACTGACTTAACTAGTTACCCTGCTGGCTGCCAAGTGTCTTAACTAGCTGACAACCACCAATCAGCTGGGTAGACAGCTGCTTTAAATAGCTGGCTACCTATCTAGCCACCGGGCTAGCCAGCTGAATTACCTAACTGACTTTAGCTAGCAAACTGGCTAGCCAGCTCACTTAACTAGCTAGCTACCTACCTAGCCAGCAGGCAAGCTTGGTGACTTAACTAGGTGACTTGAACAGCTAGCCTGCTGACAAGCAAGCTGACTTATCTAGCTAGCTACCCTTCTCAGTTGACTTAACTAGGTGAATTAACTAGCTGGCCAGTTGCCTAGGTAGCTGACATATCTAGTTAGCTACCTAGATAGCAAGCTGGCTAGCCCACTGTCTTAATTAGCTGACTTAACTAACTAGCAAGCTGGCTAGCCAACTGACTTAATTGCCTAACTACCTGGTTAGCCAGCTGACAAAACTAATTGAAATAACTAGTGAGCCAGCTGGCTACCCATCTGACGTAACAACTTTTTAACTAGCTAGCCAGCTGGGCTAGACAACTGACTTCACCAAATAACTTAACAAAACTAGTCAGCTGACTTAATTTCCTAAACTGCCTCGTTAGCCAGCAGCCCAGTCAGCTAACTTAACTAGCTGACTTAACGAAGTAGCCAACTGGCTAGCCAGCAGACTTAACTAGCTACCTACCTAGCTAGACAGATTTATAGCCAGCTCACTTAACTAGTTGACATAACTAGATAGCCTGATGGCTAGTCAGCACACTTAACTAGCTACCTACCTACATAACCCTCTGGCTTGCCAACTGATTTAACTACCTAATTACCTAGCTAACATTCTGGCCAGCGAGCTGAATTAACTACGTGATTTAACAAGCTAGCCATCTGGCTAGCCAGCTGATCTAACTATCTAGCTACCCTGCTAGGTAGGTGGCTAGCCTGCTGACTTAACTAACTGACTTAACTAGTGAGATACCTGGATAACCAGCTGACTTAGCTAACTGCTTAACTAGCTATCAACCTAGCTAGCTAGCTGACTGGTCAGCTGACTTAACTAGCTAGCGAGCTGGCTGGCTCGCTGACTTAACTAGCTTACTTAACAAGAAAGCCAGCTGGCTAGCCAACTGAATTAACTAGCTGTCTTAACCAGCTAGCCAGCTGACTAGCCAGTTGACTTAACTAGTTGGATACTTAGCTAGCCAGCTGTGAAACCAACTGAATTAACTAGCTGATGTAAACAGCTATCCAGCTGGCTAGACAACTGATTTAACTAGCTTGCTACCTAGCTAACCACCTGGCTAGCCAGCTGACCGAACTAGTTGATTTAACCTGCTAGTCAACTGGATAGCCAGCCGACTCAACCTGCTGAAATATCTTGCTAGCCGGCTGACTTACCAGCTGACATAATTAGCTCTCTACGTAGCTTGCTAGCTGGCTAGTCAGCTGACTTACCTAGCTGAGTTAATTTTCTTGCCAGTTGGCTAGCCAACTGACTTAAGTAGCTTGCTACCTAGCTAGCCAGCTGGCTAGCCAGCTGACCTAATTAGTTGACTCAAATAGCTGGCCTGCTTGCTAGTCAGCTGAATTAACTAGCTTGCTATATAGCTAGCTAGCTGTCTAAACTACGTGACTTAACTAAGTAGCCTTCTGTCTAGCCAGCTGAGTTAATTAGCAAACTACCTAGCTAGTAAGCTTGTTAGTCAGCTGACTTAATTAGTTGGTTTAACTAGCTAGCCAGTGGGCTAGACATACTACTTAACTATATAATAATCTAGCTAGCCAGCTCTCTAGTCAGCTGACTTA
>NW_007146698.1:0-808 GCF_000164805.1 Carlito syrichta
CGGTAGTCAGGTTTCTAGCCAGCTGACTTAACTAAATAGCCACCTACATATCCTGCTGGCTTACCAATTGACATAACTACCAGACTGCCTAGCTAACAAGTTGGCTAGTTAGCTGAGTTAACTAGGTGACTTAACTGGCTAGCCAGCTGGCTAACCAGCTGATTTAACTAGCTAGCTACCCAACTAGGCAGTTGGCTAGCCAGCTGACTTAACTAGCAGACTTAACTAGCTAGCTACCTAGCTAGCCAGCTGAATTTACTAGCTGAAATAACTAGCTAGCTCCATAGCTAGAAATCTTGCTAGAAAGCCATCTTAACTGTTGACTTAACAAGCTAGCTAGCTGACATAACTAGCTGACTTAACTAGCTAGCTTCCTAGCTAGCCAGCTGACTAAACTAGCTGAAATAACTAACTAGGATGCCATCTAGCCATATGAATTAACTGGCTAGAAAGATGACTAGCCAACTGACTTAATGAGGTGACATAACTAGCTATACAGCTGTTTAGCCACCTGACTTAACTAGTTGATTAGCGAGCAAGGCAGCTCAACACCAAGGTGAACTAAACTAGCTGACTTATCTAGATATCCAGTTGGATTGCCAACTGTCTTAACTAGTGCTCTAACTCTCTAGACACCTGGATAGCCAGCTGACTTAACTAGCTGACAATTATCTAGCCAGCTGGCAAGCCAAATGACATAACTAGGTCACTAACTAACCAGCCACCTGGCTATCCAACTGACTTAACTAGCTGTCTTAACTAGCTGACCTGCTTTCTAGCTAGTTGAATTAACTGGGCTTGTTACCTA
>NW_007146699.1:0-789 GCF_000164805.1 Carlito syrichta
TCGCTAACCAGCTGGTTATCTAGCTGAATTTCTAGGTGACTTATCTAGCTAGCCTGCTGTCTAGCCAGCTGACTTAAATAGCAAGCTACCTAGGTAGCCAGCGGGCTAGTCAGCTGACAAAACTAGCTACTTACCTAGATAACATGCTGACTTGCCAGCTGACTTAAATAGCAAGCTACCTAGGTAGCCAGCGGGCTAGTCAGCTGACAAAACTAGCTACTTACCTAGATAACATGCTGACTTGCCAGCTGACTTAATTAGCTGAATTAACTAGCCAGCTGACTAGCCAGCAGACTTAATTGCCTAGCAGCCTAGCTAGTCAGCTGGCTAGCTAGCTGACATAACTAGCTGACTAGATAGTTGGCTGGCTGGCTGGCTTAACTAGCTAGTTACTTGACTGGATAGCTGGCTAGCCAGCTGGCTTTTGTAGCCAGCTGGATGTCTGGACAGTCGGATAACAAGCTGGCTTAACTCACCAGCCACCCTGCTGGTCAGGCGGCTAGCCAGCTGGCTTAACTAGCAGGCCACATACCTGATCAGCCTGCCAACCAGCAGGCATAACTTGCCAGCCACCTAGCTAACCAGCTGTCTAACCAGCTGACTTAACTAACCGACTTAACTAGATAGACATCCAGCTAGCCAGCTGGCCTAGCTAGCCTGATGCCTAACCAGCTCACTTAACTTGTGGACTTAACTAGCTAGCCAGCCAGCTAGCCAGCTGATTTAATTAGCTACCTACCTAGACAGGTGCTAGCCACTGACTTAACTAGCTGACATAACCAGTTAGCC
>NW_007146700.1:0-776 GCF_000164805.1 Carlito syrichta
TAGCTGGCTTAACAAGTCGGCAGAAAAGTCGACCAACTAGTTAGCTCGGTGAACTACTTGACTGACTTGTTGGCCACTAGCTAGCACGCTTAACCCAGTGGCAGTTTGGTTGCTGACCTAATTTGTCAGCCAACTAGCTGGCCAACTAGTTAGCTGGCCTAACTATTCGGCCTACTAGTTATTTGAGCTAACTTGTTGGCTGAAAATTCGGCCAACTAGTCCGCCCATTGGTTAGCTTAGTTAATTATTTGGCCCTCTAGTCTGCCTACCATTTAGCTGACTTAACTAGTCGGCCAGCAAGTGACCCGACAGATGAGCTGACTTTAGTCTGCTGGTGAGTGAGTCGACTGGTCAGCTGACTTAACTAGTTGGCTGGCAAATGATTAAACTGGTCAGCTGAATTAAATAGTCTGCCAGCGAATCAGCTGACTGGTCAGCTGATTTTATTTGGCTGGTGTGTGAACTGTCTGGTCAGACTTACGTAGTCGGCCTGAGAGTGAGCCATCAAGTGAGCCAACTTAACTACTCATCCAGCAAGTGAGCCAAAGGGTGAGCTGCCTTAACTAGTAGGCTGGTGAGCGAGCTGACTTAACTAGATGACTGGCGAGCAAGCGAACTAGTTAGCTGTCCTGTTGGCCTGTAAGCAAGATGACAAGTGAGTTCGTCTGTTGGCTGGTGAGCGAGCCGACTAGTTAGCTGACCTGATGGAAAGCAAGTGAGCCCACTAGTTAGCTGACCAGCTAGCAGAGATGGTAGCCAACTAGTTAGCTAAGGAG
>NW_007146701.1:0-525 GCF_000164805.1 Carlito syrichta
TAGTTAGCATCCTAGCTAGCTTTCTAGCTAGCTAGCTGACTTAACTAGCTGATTTAACTTCTAGATAGCTGACATAACTAACTGAGTTAACTAACTGGCTGGCTAGCTTGCCAGTTGACTTTACTAACTGAAATAACTAGTCAGACTGCTGTCTAGCCATCTTAATTAGCTAGCTTTTTAACTAACTAGCTAGCTGGCTAGCCAACTGATTTAACGAGGTTACTTAGCTAGCTAGCTAGCCAGCTGGTCAGCCACCTGATTAATCAACTAGTTGATTAACATGCTAGGCAGTTAGCCAGCCAGATGACTAAACTAGCTACATTAACTAGATATCCTGTTGGCTAGCCAGCTGCCTTAACTAGCTCTCTAGCCATCTGGATAACCAGCTTTCTTAACTAGCTGACTTAATTAGCTAATGGGCTGGCTAGCCAACTGACTTAACTTGGTCATTGCCTAGCTAGCCAACTGGATAGCCAGCTGACTTAACTAGCTGTTTTAACTAGCTGGCCTACTTTCTAGTCAGTT
>NW_007146702.1:0-725 GCF_000164805.1 Carlito syrichta
GGATCACAAGTCCTGTTGGCAGGTTCTATGCAAAGGCATGCCTCAGGTTGGAGGCCACTGCATCCTGTGTACCTGGTACCACGGGTGACGCCACACGCTACTTGAGTGTTTGCATTCTAGCAAGTGATGAGGTCTCACTACATGGCCCAGCTGGTCTCGAACTCCCTGGCTCCAGGGTTCCCCCATCTCGGCCTTGCAAAACCACAGCCTGATTTTGTGCCAATCCACCATCTTTCAGAAACTCTAGGCCCAAGACTCGGGCCTCCTTCCCAAATGATGTTTGTCTGTTCATGATGATCCAACTCCATACACAAATGGATGCTCTTCTTTTATTTCCTGTATTCCTTTTTTATTTGAATCGGAGTCTCACTCTGTCACCCAGTCTGGAGGATGGTGGCTCCCTCCTGGCCACTGCAGCCTTGGCATTCTGGGCTCCAGTGAGCCTTTCCCTGAACATCCGAGGATCCTGAAAGACAGGTGCCAGCCACCACGTCTGTCTCATTTGTGATGGAGGGTAGAGACAAGGTCTCACTGATGTGTCTGGGCAGGTCTCAGCCCATGGGCTTGTTTCAGCCAATGGCTTTGGCCTTCCAAAGCAAAGGGATGATGATGCTGAGCCCCCAAGCCCGGCCTCGATCCATTGTCACAAATGAAACTGAAGCCCTGGTTTGGCTGCTACACCTGGAATTCCCATGCTCCAGGAGGCTGAGGCGGGAGTATGTCAG
>NW_007146703.1:0-944 GCF_000164805.1 Carlito syrichta
CATGGTGGCTGTGACCGTGCCCCTGCACTCTGGCCTGGGAGACAGATAGGGATTCCGACTCCAAATAATAATAATAATAATCACCACCACCACCACCACCACCCCTTTCATCCAGCATGAGGAGTCACCCTCAAGGATGTGAGAGGAAAAGCCACTTTCCAGCCTGTCATTGCAGGAGGTGTCAAAGGTGGCCACCGGGCATGTACATCCCACACCTTTGGCCACGTGTCCCAGAAGGCCTGAGTGCACTTTACACACAAGACTGGGTTGGTCTCCAACCCCTGGCTCAGTCAATCTCCCACTTCTAACTCCCAGGGCACAGGGCTGACTGCTGTGAGCCACTATGCCTGGCCTGGACTCACGTTCTGTCGGCGGAGGTGACTCAAAGGAATAGCCCTGATGGAGGCCACCACATCCCATGTAGCCGGGACTGAGGACATCAACTTGAGCTACTTCAGTGTTTGCATTTGGGGGAGTGGTGATTTCTCATTTGGTGGCCCAGACTGGTCTCACACTCCCGGGTTCCAGCGGTCCCCTGACTTGGTCTACCAAAGCCACAGCCTGATTGGATGCTGATTGACCATCTTTCGGGAACTCTATGACCAAGACTGCAGCTTCCTTCCTCAATGATCTCTGATCATGATGACCCCAACTTCATACACAAATGGTTGCTCTTCTTTTCTTTCCTTTTATTTTTTATGTTTTGAGTTGGAGTCTCACTCCTTGCTGAGGCTGGAGGGTGTTGGCTTGCTCCTGGCCAGTGCATCCTCCGCCTGCCTGGGATCCAGTGAGCATCCCCCACAGGCCTTCCAAGAAGCTGAGGTTGAACCCTTGAGCCCAGCCTTGATCCTTCATCTAAAATGAACCAGAAGGCTGGATGCATTGAACTATGCCTGGAATCCCAGCGCTCTGGGATGCTGAATCAGGAGGATGACTGTAGCCCA
>NW_007146704.1:0-4945 GCF_000164805.1 Carlito syrichta
TATCATGGAGTCCCAGAACGTCTTGTAAGATGCCTCTTCATTTTATTTGTTTCCAAGATCTTTTAATTTCTGTTTTAATTTCCGTGTGACGCAGGAGTGTTCAGCTCATGCTGTTCACTGTCCATGTGTTTGTGGGTTTTGGGAGAACTTTATTTGGTGTTGATATTTGCTTTTATTCCACTGTGAACTGAGAAGGGGCATGGCAGTATTTCAATCTCACGAAATTTTGTTTTATGCTTGATTTATGGCTGATGATGTGACCGTTCTTAGAGCATGTTCCATGTAGTGATGAGTAGAATGTATATTTTGTGGCTGTTGGGTGGGGTGTTCTGTAGGTAATAATTAAGTCCATTTGGTCAAACATCACATTCAGGTTCAGATATCCGTGATGATTTTTTGTCTTAATGGTCTGTCTAGAGTTGTTAGGGTGGTACTTAAGTCCCCAGCTATGGTAATGTTAGAGTCAATACCTTTTCTTAGTTTACCTAAAAACTGGTTTATGGAAGTTGGTGCTTCTATATTGGGTGCGTATATTTTGGGATGGACATTTCGTGTTGATGGATTGAACCTTTTATCATTATGTAGTGACCTTCCAAATCTTTAAAAATTTTTGATAGCCTAAGGCGTATTTTGTCTGATATTATATGATGATCGCAATTCCAGTTTTCTCTTGTGTCCTGTTCACCTGAAAATTGTTCTCTGTCTTCTTACTTTGAATCTGTGAGGGTTCTTTCTGGTGTGATGAGTCTCCTGGGGACAACATATTGTTGCATCATAAAGTTTTATCCAATTTGCCATTCTGTGTCTTTTCAGTGGTGCATTTAGTTCATTCACATTCAGGGTAATTATTGTGATGTGAGATTCTATCCCTGTCATGAGGTTCTTATTGAGTTTGTTGTTGTTGCTGCTGTTTGTGTACTTGTTTGCTGTCTTTCTTTTGATTTTGGGGTTGATTTATGTGTTTTCAATCTTTTTTCTTTATTCTTGGGAAGGGCATTCTTTTTTTCTTTCTTCTGTATTTAACACTTTCTTAAGTGTTTCTTGTAGAGCTGGTCTGGAAGTGGCATAAACTCTTAGGGATTAAATATCTGGGAAGGATTTTAATTCTCTATCACTGATGAAACTTAGCTTAGCTGGGTAGATTTTTCTTGTTTGAAATTTTTTATGTTTTTGAACTTTGAAAATGGACTCCAGTCTCTGCTAGACTGAAGTGTTTCTGTAGTTAAGTTTGCTGCTACTCTAATTGGTCTTCCTGAGTAGGTAGCCTGACCTTTTTCCCTTGCTGCCATCTGGAATTTTTATTTTATATCTACTTTGTGTAAGTGAATGGCTAAGAGTCTGGGAGTTGATCTTCTCATTTGTTGCCTTGTAGGGGATATCTGAATCTCCTGTGTTTATAGTTGCATCTCTAATGAGATGAAGGAAGTTTTCTTGGATAAGTTCCTAGAATGTTTGTTCCACGGTGGTCTCTATTTGTCTATCTTCCCCAGTGTTTTCAATTAATCTTAGATTTGGCCTCTTGATCTAATCACTCATCTCTTGGAGGTTTTGTTCTGTCTTTTAAAGATAATTCTCTATTTTTAACAGTTTGGGTTAGTTCCATATTTTGTTCCTTAAGCTCTGAGATACTTTCTTCTGCTTGGCTAAGTCTGCCTTCCATGCTCATTATTTTGTTATTTATTTGACTCACTGTATTCTTTATTGCTGTTATCTCAGTTATCAACTCCTTCATGCTTTCCTCTTGTCTCTCTTCATTTCTATTTATTCTCTCTATTAATATTTTGATATCTGTGTTTGTGATTTCAGACCATCATGCTAGGGGTTCTCCATGTTTGAGTTTCAAAGTCTGTATCTCAATTGTTGTCCTCCTGGGGGTCTGTATGAAACTCACATTTTTCCTTTGGTTGTTTTTCATTTGTGGAGGCTTTCTTCCCCCCCCAATTCTGTTGTTCAGTGCTGGGGGCATAGCATTTGCTTCTATTTGCTCAATCTCCTGTTCTTCCTCATGTAGATCTTTGCTTTGTTTAATTTTGAAGATGGGTGGGGGATGGAGCACTGTGCTCTTGCAATTTTGAGTTTAATTAATTCTGATTCAGAAGCTATCTGTAGACCTCAGTATCCACTGATAGATATGTGGGCTCCCTGGAACCCAATTCCCACCACCTTACAATCGCTCCACGCAGTGCATCTGTATGTTTGCCTCCTGAGAGCAAGATGAATTAAGATAAAGGAAAAGAATGGAAAAGAGAAAGAGAAGATGAAAAGAAGGTGAAGAGATAGAAGAAGAAAGTGAAAACAGACATACACACCAACTACCAAATATGCAGAAACACAAAGGCAGAAAAAGACAATTTGAAAAATGCAAACAATCACACAAATAATCCCCCCAAGCCCACAAACAAACAGAAAATCTAAAAAATAGACAGCATGAAAATAACAGACACAAAGCAAGTATGAAAATGTAAACAAAGACAGAGAGGAAAAAAAGAAAAACAAAAAACAAAACACACACACTCACAAAACAATGTGGCCTTTTCTGTAACTCCAGGTTCCTATCCCAAGTGGTAGCCCTGCTGCTTTTAGCTGTCACCAATGCATTAGGGAGTGATTTTGGTCTCCAACTCATCCCCTCCACTCTTAGCGCTCACTAATAGGTTTGCTCTCAGCATGGGGACAGATGGCCCATGGACTACAGTGGGGAGGGGGATGGGATAGGACTGAGACTCACTCAACTCATCTGCTGCTGCCGCTGCAGACAGTCTCCCATCTGATAAGATGTGTCTGATCCTGTTCAAGCAAGGGGGGAAGGGGAGTCTGTTCCTCTGAGTCTGATGGTCTTTCTCATAGGGGTGTGAGGATAGCCTCTGGGCCCTGGTTGGAGACTGGACAGAGCTGTGTGGGACAATCCAGTCCTCTGCCCTGTCCCAGGACAGAGAAGATGGTACCAGTCAATGTCTCCTCACTAGCAGCTGGACTCTGTTCCAGATTCCCACACCCTGCCTTCTCCACAGTGCCTGCTGCTAGTGTCTGGCCTCCCGCCATGGGTGATGGCATGGGCCAGGTGCCAGGTGGTGAGGAGCAGCTTTTCTTCACTGCTTCCTCTCAAGACAGCCCTGAGAACAGCAGATGGTCCTGCACATCGGGGGCTCTAATTTCATGGTGGTGGTGGTGGGTTGCAGTAATCTTCAGAGGAGAGCCCCAGGTGCAGGAGCCTGAGTCTCCCTTCAGCTGGACTTTCACTCAACCACTGGCACACACCCACTCATGCAGAGAGTCTTTATGGACACTCTCTTTTGCGGAGACTCTCACACTCAAGTCACCATCTTGCCTCTCCATCTCTTTCCTTTTTTTTTTTTAATAACATGTATGGCAGCAACTTTCATGAACTTTCTTCAACTTGTTTTGTCACTCAGTATATATGAAGATTATTTCATATCAGTTCAATATATTCTTCATTTTTTATTCTTCATTTGTATTCTGTGAATGGATGTACCGTATTTTGTTTAGCTACTTTAGGTTGATGAAAATTAAGGTTGTGACCTGTGGTTGCTGTCTCAAATAATGTGATGAATAAATAGCATTGTACATTCATCATTTTGTACATTTGTGAGAATACTTGTAAGTTTATAGAAGTGAATTGCTGATTCACAGAATTTTTCTTTCATTATTTTGATAGATAATCACAAGATTCTCTCAATAGCATTTACTCCAATTTACACTGCCATGATGAAACTTATTTTTACAAAACTGAAAGTGAAGGATGGTACTGTGGAAATTTTCTTTTACTGGAAAAAATAAGTTTATTTCTGAGTTTAAATCCAGAAAGCAGAGCTGGATCGAGGTCTTTCTCCAATGGTTCTGCAATCATTCTACAATGGCTCCCTTCAGGCTGTGCAGTACATTTTTTATAAGTCCAGAGGAGTCAGTTCCTAAACATTAGCCACGTGGCCAGTGGAGCATTGTATAGAGCTTTAGTAGCAGCCACATTTTATTGATAGTGACATTTTACAGTCTAGACAGTTTGGTGCCAGGTACCAAAGGTATCTCACAGCTTTTATTGGTAAGGCCCAGCAGAAGCCATGTTGAGTTTGCCATAGAGTAAAAGAAGTTTACAAGACCTGAGACATTAGGCATTATATTGATACAAAAGCTATATGAATCACAAGACTTATGATAACTTTTATACTCTACTATTCAAACCGTTGACTACTAAAAAGGGAAACGAATAGGGATTTACATCCTTGGATGAAGTCAGCAGAGAACTCAAGGGTCCCCTGAAGCTACTTCCTGGGAGTGCACAGGAGATAGGGGTACTCTTAGGAATGTTCTCAGGAATGTGCAGGGGTGCTTGAGCCCTTGCCATGCCCTTCTCTAGGAACTGGGACAATATAGACAGACATTAGCAGTTCTTGTAGCCAAACAAGATGCCTGCCTGTCTGGGTCACCTCCTTCCAATGAAGAAAACCCATTCAATGGCTCTATACTCCAGCTGGGGATGAACTGATTCAAACAGAATCCAATCATATGATGCATTTCAGCACAGCAAAATCCATAGCTATAATTTTTTATTTTACTGATAAAAAGGAATTTATTATTTAAAAACAGTCCCAAACTGTTGTCATGTGAATGACACTTAACCCAAATCTAAGCTAAGGTGTGGTCTCATGAGTGTAAGATCATACTGACAGGTCATATACAAACGCAAGCCTGGAAGGACAGTCAGGAGATGCCTCAGGATTTCGGTGATTCTTTCTTCCCCTTTTCTACCTTTCTTTCTTTCTTTCTTTCTTTCTTTCTTTCTTTCTTTCTTTCATCTCTCTTTCATTCTTTCTTTTTGAGTTGGAGTCTCATCTCTTGCCCAGGCTGGAGTGCATTAATATGATCTTGTGGTACATAGAGACAAAGTCTCACTATGTTGTATGGCTGGTCTCAAACTCCAGGACTC
>NW_007146705.1:0-11600 GCF_000164805.1 Carlito syrichta
GAATCTCTGAGGGTCTTTCTGGTGTGAAGAGTCTCCTGGGGACAACATATTGTTGCATCATAAAGTTTTATCCAATTTGCCATTCTGTGTCTTCTCAGTGGTGTGTTTAGTCCATTCACATTCAGGGTAATTATTGAGATGTGAGATTCTATCCCTGTCATGAGGTTCTTGTTGAGTTTGTTGTTGTTGCTGCTGTTTGTGTACTTGTTTGCTGTCTTTCTTTTGATTTTGGGGTTGATTTATGTGTGTTTTTGATCTTTTTTCTTTCTTCTTGGGAAGGGCATTCTTTTTTTCTTTCTTCTGTGTTTAACACTTTCTTAAGTGTTTCTTGTAGAGCTGGTCTGGAAGTGGCATAAACTCTTAGGGATTAAATATCTGGGAAGGATTTTAATTCTCTATCACTGATGAAACTTAGCTTAGCTGGGTAGATTTTTCCTGTTTGAATTTTTTTATGTTTTTGAACTTTGAAAATGGACTCCAGTCTCTGCTAGATTGAAGTGTTTGTGTAGTTAAGTTTGCTGCTATTCTAATTGGTCTTCCTGCATAGGTAACCTGACCTTTTTCCCTTGCTGCCCCCTGGAATTTTTATTTTATATCTACTTTGTGTAAGTGAATGGCTAAGTGTCTAGGAGTAGGTCTTCTCATTTGTTGTCTTGCACGGGATCTCTGAATCTCCTGTGTTGATAGTTGCATATCTAATGAGATGAAGGAAGCTTTCTTGGATAATTTCCTGGAATGTTCATTCCACGGTGGTCTCTGTTTGTCTATCCTCCTCAGTGTTCTCAATTAATCTTAGATTTGGCCACTTGATCTAATCACTCATCTCTCGGAGGCTTTCTTCTGTCATTTTAAGCTTATTTTCTATTTTTAACAGTTTGGATTCGTTCCATATTTTGTTCCTTAAGCTCTGAGATTCTTTCTTCTGCTTGGCTAAGTCTGCTTTCCGTGATCATTAGTTTGTTATTTATTGGACTCACTGTATTCTTTATTGCTGTTATCTCAGTTATCAACTCCTTCATGCTTTCCTCTTGTCTCTCTTCATTTCTATTTATTCTCTCTATTAATATCTTGATATCTGGGTTTGTGATTTCAGACCATCATGCTGGGGGCTCTCCATGTTTGAGTTTCAAAGTCTGTATCTCAGTTGTTGTCCTCCTGGGGTCTGTATGAAACTCATATTCTTCCCTTGGTTTTTTTTCATTTGCAGAGGCTTTCTTCCCCACCCCCAATTCTGTTGTTCATTGATGGGGGCATAGCATTTACTTCTTTTTGCTCAATCTCCTGCTCTTCCTTATGTAGATCCTTTGCTTTGTTTAATTTTGAAGATGGACAGGGGAAGGAACACTGTCCTTTTGCAATTTTGAGTTTAATAAAGGGGGGAGCTGTGATTCAGAAGCTATCTCTAGACCTCAGTATCCACTGACAGATATGTGGGCTCCCTGGAACCCACTTCCCACCACCTTAGGATCGCTCCATGCAGTGTGGATGTATGTTTGCCTCCTGAGAGCAAGATGAGTTAAGATAAAGGAAAAGAATGGAAAAAAGAAAGAGAAGGTGAAGAGAGAGAAGAAGAAAAGTGAAAACAGACAGACACACCAACTAATGAATATGCAGAGACACAAAGACAGAAAAGGACAATTTAAAAAATGCAGACAATCACTCATATAACCCCCCCAACCCCACACACAAACAGAAAATCTAAAAAATAGGCGGCATGAAAATAACAGACACAAAGCAAGTATGAAAATGTAAACAAAGACAGAGAGAAAAAAAAATCAAAACACATATACTCACAAAACAATGTGGCCTTTTCTGTAACTCCAGGTTCCTTTCCCGAGTGGTAGTCCTGCTGCTTTTAGCTGTCTCCACTGCATTATTGAGTGATTCTGGTCTCCAACTCATCCCCTCCACTCTTAGCGCTTACTGATAGGTTTGTTCTCAGCATGGAACAGATGGCCCATGGACTACAGTGGGATGAGGATGGATCCCACTGAGACTCACTCAACTCATCAGCTGCTGCCACTGCAGACAAGTTTTCCATCTGATAAGATGTGTCTGTTCCTGTTCCAGCATGAGTGGAGGGGAGTCTGTCCCTCTGAGTCTGATGGTCTTTCTCATAGGGGTATGAGGATAGCCTTTGGGCCCAGGTTGGAGGCTGAACAGAGCTGTGTGGGGCAATGCAGTCCTCTGCCCTGTCCCAGGACAGAGAAGATTATACCAGTCAATGTCTCCTCACCAGCAGCAGGACTCTGTTCCAGATTCCCACGCCCTGCCTTCTCCACAGTGCCTGCTGCTAGTGTCTGCCGTCCCACCACGGGTGATGCATGGGCCAGGTGCCAGGTGGTGAGCAGCAGCTTTTCTCTGCTGCTTCCTCTCAAGACAACCCTGAGAACAGCAGATGGTCCTGCACATCGGGGACTCTAATTTCATGGTGGTGCTGGTGGGTTGCAGTCACCTTCAGAGGAGAGCACCAGGTGCAGGAGCCCGAGTCTCCCTTCAGCTGGACTTTCACTCAACCACTGGCACACACCCACTCGTGCGGAAAGTCTTTATGGACACTCAATTTTGTGGAGACTCTCACACTCAAGTCACCATCTTGCCTCTCCATCTCTTTCTTTTTTTAAAAAAATAACATGTATGGCAGCAAATTTCATGAACTGTCTTCAACTTGTTTTGTCACTCAGTATGTATGAAGATTATTTCACATCAGTTCAAAATATTCTTCATTTTTTATTCTTCATTTGTATTCTGTGGATGGATACCATATTTTGTTTAGTTACTTTAGGTTGATGAAAATTAAGGTTGTGACCTGTGTTTGCTCTCACAAATAATGTGTGAATAAATAGCATTGTATACATCATTTTGTACATTTGTGAGAATACTTGTAGCCAAGGTTATAGAAGTGAATTACTGATTCACAGGACTTTTCTTTCATTAATTTGATAGATAATCACAAGTTTTTCTCAATACCATTTGCTCCAATTTACACTGCCATGATGAAACTTTTTATTTTTACAAAACTGTAAAATTTCCTTTTTCTCTTTTCTTTTACGGTAGAAAGAAGTTTATTTCTGAGTTTAAATCCAGAAAGCAGAGCTGAACTTGAGGTCTTTCTACAATGGTTCTGCAATCATTCTACAATGGCTCCCTTCAGGCTGTGCAGTCCAGTTTTTATAAGTCCAGAGGTGTCAGTTCCTAAACATTAGCCACGTGGCCAGTGGAACATTGTATAGAGCTTTAGTTACAGCCACATTTTACTGATAGTGACATTTTACCGTCTAGACATTTTGGTGCCAGTACAAGAGATATCTCACAGCTTTTATCGATAAGGCCCAGCAGAAGCCATTTTGAGTTTGCCATAGAGTAAAAGAAGTTTACTGAGACATAAAAGAAGACCTGAGACATTAGGCATTATATTGATAGAAAAGCTATACGAATCACAAGACTTATGATAACATTGATACTCTATTATTCAAACCGATGACTACTAAAAAGGGGCAAATAGGGATTTACATCTTTGGGCAAAGTCAGCAGAGAACTCAAGGGTTCCCTGAGTTCTTCCTGGGAGCGCACAGGAGATAGGGGGACTCTTAGGAATGTTCTCATGAATGTGGAGGGGTGCTTGAGCCCTTGCCACACCCTTCTCTAGGAACTGGGGCAATATGGACAGACATTAGCAGTTCTTGTGGCCAAACAAGATGCCTGCCTGTCTGGGTCACCTCCTTCCAGTGAAGAAAACCCAGTCGATGGCTCTCTACTCCAGCTGGGGATGAACTGATTCAATCAGAATCCAATCATAGGATGGATTTCAGCACAGCTAAAACCATAGGTATAATTTTTGATTTTATTGATAAAAAAGAATTTATTATTTAAAAAAAGGTCCCAAACTGTTGTCATGTGAATGACACTTAACCCAAATCTAAGGTAAGGTGTGGTCTCATGAGTGTACGATCATACTCACAGGTCATATACAAACGCACGCCTGGAAGGACAGTCAGGAGATGCCTTGGGATTTGGGTGATTCTTTCTTCCCCTTCTCTTTCTCCCTCCTCTTTCTTTCTTTCTTTCTTTCTTTCTTTCTTTCTTTCTTTCTTTCTTTCATCTCTCTTTCATTCTTCCTATTTGAGTTGGAGTCTCACTCTCTTGCCCAGGCTGGAGTGCAATAATATGATCGTGTGGTACATAGAGACAAAGTCTCACTATGTTGTATGGCTGGTCTCAAACTCCAGGACTCAAGCAGTGGCCTCCCAAAGTGTGGGTTACAGGTATGAGCTGCTATACCTGGCTGATTTGTTTTTCTTCTTGCATTTGCATACATTTTCTTTCTTTAAAACAAATTCTTATTTTAAAATGTGGGGTTTCTGGCAAGATGGCAATGGCACAAGTGGGATTGTGAGAATCCCTATGAAAGTGAGTTTCCATAAAAATGCTCACTTTCTCCCCCACCAGCCAGCCACACTTGTCAGAGTTCTGGAGGTCCACGGTACCATGCACCGCCTGGCTACCATGCCTGCTGCCACTGCTACTCCCCCATCCCAGGGGCCCCTAGGCTCCTGGCCTCATAGAGCTCCAGGCTCCCTCCCTAGCTGCACCATCCCACCCAGCAACAAGCTGCAGCCACCCGCTGAGCCCCTCAACTCCCACCTCATAGAGTTCTGTGCTCTCTCCCTGGATGTGCCACCCCACCCCACACCAGGCCACCACTGCCTGCAGAGACCCTGGCTCCTGGCCCATGGAACTCCAGGCTTCCTTGCCATCTGCACCACTCTGCCCCCAGTGCCCTGCACTACACGGATCAACAATACCTGGTCGTCTTGTGCCCTTCCTCCCCCGACTTGTCACTGGCCACAGTGGGACCAGAGAACAGCTGGAACTCCAAGACCAGTCAGAGCCCTGCATTTCCCCGCCCAGCTCTGCCCAGCCTCCAGCTTGGGACCTAAGAGCAAAGAAAGAAAAAGAGGCCCAAGCCACACTGTGACACACTGACCTGCAGCGCTCAGCTGTCTCACACTCTGCTTCCCCCAGCTGGACCCTGTGGGACCCACCCCGCAAGGGTCATGGGAAGTGTTGAAGGAGAGATGGATAGGTGACAGACGAAGATCATATACCAGACACCTGCTTCTTGAACAGATGACAATTTAATGCTAATTAATGCAGAGCTTTTATACCATTTTTGAAGGGGCAAGACAAAGAAAACTCTTTCACATTCATATCTTTTAAAAGTTACCAGCTAGTGGTCTTAGTAGCAAACAAACCAAGATTCCCATAGGCTTTAGTAGCAAAGAAACCAAGATTCCCATAGGCTTTAGTAGCAAACAAACCAAGATTCCCATAGGCCTCCAGACAACGTTTTATTCATAAAGCCAACAATGACACTCTCAGTCCAATGTCCCAAATTACAAATGTTTCAAGAAAGTTTCTTTAAGTGTATATTTCTTTATGTGTCAGGAATATTCTCATCTTAGGCTCTTATGTTCTTCAGAGTCCTGTGATCGCCTCCCTAGTCCAGACGTCCTCGTTACTTTTCTCTTATCTCGCAGTGCTTGTTTCTAAAGAGAACTCAAAAGAAACTTTTAGTAATGTTTCCCAGGCCCCTCAAGGTTGCTTTCTGTTTTAGCTGATCTAGTCATAAAAGTGTCTGATTATTATATTATGAGTTTAGTGAAAACCTACTCTATAAATGTTAACTTAGAGTTTTAACTATAGTATTAAGTAAAAACCTTAACATAATCTTTGTCCTAAGTTAGTGAAAACAGTGTTATAAATCACCTACAAACTCCTAGGTAAGTGTTAGAACTTATAATGAATTCATAATGAACTTACTATAAACTTGTGCTTGTAAAAATCCTTATGTCTAAATACTAAACTACATAATTCTAAATTAAATGAGTGAATATACTTATATCATTTTTTACTTAAGCAATATCTAGTAACTTATAACCAAGTGAAAGAAAACATTCTTGATGTGCTTCAGAGTTTAACCCTTGCATATGTTAGAAAAGGCCAAGTGGCATAGTGGGAAAATGGAAAAATAAACCATGACACTTCCAGGTTAGCTGTGATTCTTCGCATAAACATGCCATCTTCTTCTTCCATGACTGCACAGAATTTCTTCAGCTGTACCAACAGCAAAGATGGAAGACAGAAGGGCCTCAGTTGCCCGGACTTGCTTTGCAGCTGGGGGTCCTCAGCACACCTGGACTTTGTCATCAGGTGGGCCTCCAAGGCTGGCTCACAACATCACCCAGCTGCAGTAGAACCAGAGATCAGCTGGAGCCCTGAGACCAGGCAGACCCTGCAATACAACGACCAGCTCCACCCATCTCTATTTAGCCTCCAACTTGGGATCTAAGACCTCATTTTTGTGTTGGGTAATAGTACATCATAAGGAGGTTGGTCAGCTTGTGTGTCTGTATGATTGTATGTTCTAGTTTTTTTGTTGTTGTTTGTTTGTTCTTGTTTTTTTCTCTTACTGTTTCCTGTCATTTTTTCTATTTTCATTTGTTAGTTGGTACCCTTGTCTGTTTTCCATCTTACTCTTCTCTCTCTCCACCTTCCATTTCCCACCCACCCTTTCCATTTCTTTTCTTTTTCTTACCTCATTTTACTTTCAGGGAGAAAACCTATACTCCCACTGCATGCACAGATTGTAAGTCAGTGGGAAGCGGTTTCCAGGGTATCCATACACCTATCAGTGGATACTGGGATCTGCAGAAAGAATGTGAATCACAGCTTCCCCCTCAATTAAATCTCAAAATTGTAAAAAGTATAGCCCCCCAACCTACAGTCCAGCTTCATAATTGAACAAAGCCAGAGGATTCACACAAGGAAGAAGAGGAGATAGATCTAACAGAAGTAAAAGCAACCCCATCACTCCAGAACAGAGATTTAAAGAAGATGGGGGAAAAAGGTAAAAGTGGAGAGGAAAATCTACTTTTGTTAACTAAATAGTTTTTCTTAATTGAAGAAAATCCAAAAGAAGAATATAGGTAACCTGCAGACTCCTGGGAAGTCAGACACTGAGAAAATAGACTTCGGAATGCAATCAATGAAGAGCCCCCAGAATGATTGGTCACAACCTACAAACCTAGACATCAAGACATTAATACAGAGAATAAAAAGAATTGAGGAGAGAAAAGAGGAAAATAGGAAGGAGTTGATAACAGAAATAACTGCAGTAAAGAATACTGTGATTGAAATAAATAACAAACTAATAAGCATAGAAAGTAGAATTAGCAAAGCAGAAGAATCTCAGAGCTTGAAGACCAAAATATAGAACTAAACCAAACTGTCAAAAACATAGAAAAGAAGCTTAAAAAGACAGAACAAAACCTTCAAGACATGAGTGATTACTTCAAGAGAATGAACCTAAGAGTAATTGGACTTCCTGAAGCAGAAAGAGAGACAGAGACCACCCTGGAACAAACATTCCACGAAATTATTCAAGAAAACCTCCATCACCTCATCAGTGATGTGAAACTTCAAACACAAGAGATTCAAAGAACTCCTTCACGTCAAGAAATGAGATGACCAACTACTAGGCACATAATGATTCACCTGAATGAAGTAGGTATACAAGAAAAAATTCTAAAAGCAGCAAGAGAAAAAGGTCAGACTACCTACCGATTAGAATAGCCACAGATTTATCTACAGAAACACTTCAGGCTAGGAGAGCTTGGAGTCCAATATTCAAAGTTGTCAAGGATAAACAATTTCAATGAAGAATAACCTACCCTGCCAAGC
The DNA here is from genome assembly GCF_000164805.1 of Carlito syrichta. Taxonomy (NCBI): domain Eukaryota; kingdom Metazoa; phylum Chordata; class Mammalia; order Primates; family Tarsiidae; genus Carlito; species Carlito syrichta. The sequence continues at coordinate 7,744 of NW_007146705.1, forward strand.
TAAGCTTCATCAGTGAGGGAGAATTAAAATCTTTCCAAGACATTGAATCCATAAGAACTTATGCTGCCTCCCGGCCACCTCTACAAGAAACACTTAAGAAGTATTAAACACAAAAGAAAAGGTAAAAAGAACGACAATGTCCTTCACAGGAGTACAGGAAAAAGATTGAAAATGCACATGAATAAAACTGGAAAAAATCCCCGGACTAGATAGTTTTCCAGCAGAATTCTACAAAACCTACAAGGAGGAACTGATACCCATCCTATTGAAAGTATTGCAGGTGTTGAGAAAGATGGCACTCTCCCCCACATCATTTGATTAAGGTAACATCACATTGATACTCAAGCCAGGTAAAGATTCAACAAGGAAAGAAAACTACAGGCCAATATCTTTGATAAACATCGATGTTAAAATTCTCAATAAGATCCTAGCAAACCGGATTCAATAGCAAATCTGAAAATCCTCCATCATGATCAATTAGGCTTCATCCTCGGATGCAAGGCTGGTTCAACATTCATAAGACCCAAAAATGTAATTAAATACATCAATAGGTGCAAAAACAGTAACCACATGATTATATCATTAAATGCAGAAAAAGGTTTATATATAATCCAGCACCGCTTATTGGTAAAGACTCAAACATCTAGGCATAGATGGAACATACCCCAAATAGGAAAAAGCTATTTATGAGAAATCCACTGCCAGCATGTTCCTAAACATAGAAAAATTGGAACTATTTCCCCTGAAAACTGGAACAAGACAAGGATGCCCACTCTCACATTTCCTGTTCAACATAGTTTTGGAAGTCCTAGCTAGAGCAATCAGAGAAGAGAAAACGGTCTGGGGTATCCAAATAGAAAAAGAGGAGGTCAAGGTGTCACTCTTTGCAGATGACATGATTGTATACGTTGGAAACCCAAGAGAATCTGCCAAAAACCTCCTTGCAATGATAAAGGGCTTTTAGCAAAGTCTCAGAGTATAAAATAAATTTACAAAAGACAATCACGTTTGAATACACCAATAAGAAACAAACAGAAACTCAAATAAAAAGAACAATTTCATTTACAATAGTCCCCCCAATAGAAATACCTTGGCATCTTCCTAACCAGAGATGTAAAAGACCTTACAATGAAAAGTATAAAATACTGCTCAAAGGTAGCAAAGATGACACAAACAAGTGGAAAAATATTCCATGCTCAAGGACTGCAAGAGCCATCATTGTTTAGATGTCCAATTTACCTAAGTCAATCTACAGATTTAATGCAATACCCATCAAATTACCAGCAACATCTTCTCAGACCTAGAACAAACAATACAGCAATTCATATGGAAACAGAAATGACCAAGAATATCCAAAACAATCCCCAGCAAAATAAAAACAAACAAAAAGCAAAAACAAACAAAAAAACTAAGGTATCCCACTCCCAGACTTTAGACTATATTATAAAACTGCAATAGTCAAAACAGCCTGGTATTTGTACAAAAACAGGCATATAGACTGATGGAATAGAATCAGATCCCAGAAGCAAAACCTCAAGTTTTCAACCAACTCATCTTTGACAAAGCCTCCATCACCCACTACTGGGGAGAGGAGAACCTATTCCATAAGTGGTGCTGGGAAAATCGTCTGACAACAGGCAGAAGGTTGAAATTGGACCCCTACCTATCCCCATACACAAAAATTAACTCTAAATGGATCACAGACCTACATGTAAAACCTCTAACTGTAAGAACCTTAGAAATGCAGAAGACATTCTTATGGAAATTGGAACTGGCAACCAACTCCTAATAAAAAGCTGAAGTGCCCAGCAATAAGTGAAAAGATAGACCAATGGGACCTCATCAAACTGACAAGCTTCTGCAAAGTCAAAGAAACCATGAAGAGAGCAGGAAGATAGCCCACAGACTGGGAATAAATATTTGCCAACTCCATGTCTGACAAAGGCCTAACATCAAGTATATACAAGGAACTCAAATGTGCTGAAAAGAAATAAACAAACAGCCCCATTAAAATTGGGCAAAAGATATGAATAGAAACTTTTTTTTTTGAGGTGGAGTCTCACTCTGTCACCCAGACTGGAGCACAGTGGTTGCTCCCGACCACTGCAGCCTCGACCTGCTGGACTCCAGCGAAACTTCCGCCTCAGCCTTCCAAGTAGCCGGAATTACAGGCATGAGCTACCACGCCCGGCTGATTTTTTGATTTATTGTAGAGATGAGGTCTTGTTGCCCAGGCGGGTCTCGAACCCACGGGCTCAGACAATCCACTCACCTCAGTCTCCCAAGGGCACGCGATTACAGACTGAGTCACCAAGCCCAGCTGAATAGACACTTCTTAAAAGAAGACATATGAGCAGCCAACAGATACATGCAAAGCATTCAGCCTCACTTGTCATCAAGGAGACTCAAATTAAAACTTCACCGAGATACCACCTAACTCCAGTCTGAGTGGCCATCATCAATAACTCAAAAAATAACAGGTGCTGGAGAGGATGTGGCAAAAAGGGAGCACTTCTACTCTGTTGGTGGGAGTGTAAACTAGTACAATCTTTGTGGAAATCAGTGTGGCGATTCCCAGAAGTTCTAAAAATCGACCTACCATATGACCCCACAATGGCCCTCCTGGGAATATACCTGGAAGAACTCAGGTCACTTCATGAAAGAGATACTTGCAGACGTAAGTTTATTGCAGCATTGTTCTCAGCAAGAACATGGAACAAATCATGCCACCCATCAAAACAGGACTGGATAAAAAAAATGTGGTACATATACACAATGGAATATTATGCAGCCATAAAGAAGAACAAAATCATGAATTTCACAGCAACCTGGATGGAATTAGACTTTATATTACTGAATGATCTCTCACAGAAACAAAGAGCTGAGTACCACATGTTCTCACTCATAAGTGAACCTTGAACAATACCATAATACTATGAGAAAAGGATTGAAAGTGACGAGAAACTGTGGGGGACTGGTGGGAGGGTTGGAGAGGTGGGATTCACGCTAGTCGATATCCGCCTGGGGAAGGGGGGGACACCTCATCAATAAGGGTTTGCCTGGTGAATATTTGTATACCTAGCCCTGAATTGTACTCCACAGTTTTAAAATAAAAATTAAAAGAGAAAAAAAAGTTGTGGGGGACAATTCAGGGTTAGGTATACAAAAGGTCACTGCACAGCTAAAGTTGGGACTTCGTTTTGATTTCCCTTCACACGGTTTGAGATCATATTTCCTTATTGATGAAGTGTGACCCTGGCAGTTTCCCTGTATACCAATCCCTGGTTTATAGTATAATGATAATTGCTCAAGGTCCGCTTATGAGGGAGAACATGTGGTACTCAGTTCTTTGTTTCTGTAATAAATCATTAAGTATGATAGACTCTAAGTCCAGCCAAGTTGCTGTGAAGTTCATAATTTTGTCATTCTTTTTGACTGCATAGTATTCCATTGTGTATAAGTACCACGTTTTAAAAATGCAATCCACTTTTGATAGGCAGCACAATTGGTTCCATGTGTTTGCTACTCTGATAATGTTGCAACAAGCATGCATGTGCAGGTATCTTTTTCATAGAATGAATCGAGTTCCTCTAGGTATGTTTTTTAATTTATTTGGTTTTAAAGATGTGGGGTACCATTCAGGATTAGGTATACAAATGGTCATCATACAGGTTTCATTTCTTTTATCTTGATTGAGACTGAGAGCTCCTCTCAGTTTTAGAGTTCTTTATATTTCCTCTTCTGAGAACTCACTTTTCATACTTCATTTCATCTACTGGTTTCTTATTCTCATTCTTAAAAGCTTTTGATATATTTAAACATTTAGCTCTTTATGCAATAAATGTGTTTGTTGTAAA
>NW_007146706.1:0-6708 GCF_000164805.1 Carlito syrichta
TCCCTGCATTTCCCCGCCCAGCTCTGCCCAGCCTCCAGCTTGGGACCTAAGAGCAAAGAAAGAAAAAGAGGCCCAAGCCACACTGTGACACACTGACCTGCAGCGCTCAGCTGTCTCACACTCTGCTTCCCCCAGCTGGACCCTGTGGGACCCACCCCACAAGGGTCATGGGAAGTGTTGAAGGAGAGATGGATAGGTGACAGACGAAGATCATATACCAGACACCTGCTTCTTGAACAGATGACAATTTAATGCTAATTAATGCAGAGCTTTTATACCATTTTTGAAGGGGCAAGACAAAGAAAACTCTTTCACATTCATATCTTTTAAAAGTTACCAGCTAGTGGTCTTAGTAGCAAACAAACCAAGATTCCCATAGGCTTTAGTAGCAAAGAAACCAAGATTCCCATAGGCTTTAGTAGCAAACAAACCAAGATTCCCATAGGCCTCCAGACAACGTTTTATTCATAAAGCCAACAATGACACTCTCAGTCCAATGTCCCAAATTACAAATGTTTCAAGAAAGTTTCTTTAAGTGTATATTTCTTTATGTGTCAGGAATATTCTCATCTTAGGCTCTTATGTTCTTCAGAGTCCTGTGATCGCCTCCCTTGTCCAGATGTCCTCGTTACTTTTCTCTTATCTTGCAGTGCTTGTTTCTAAAGAGAACTCAAAAGAAACTTTTAGTAATGTTTCCCAGGCCCCTCAAGGTTGCTTTCTGTTTTAGCTGATCTAGTCATAAAAGTGTCTGATTATTATATTATGAGTTTAGTGAAAACCTACTCTATAAATGTTAACTTAGAGTTTTAACTATAGTATTAAGTAAAAACCTTAACATAATCTTTGTCCTAAGTTAGTGAAAACAGTGTTATAAATCACCTACAAACTCCTAGGTAAGTGTTAGAACTTATAATGAATTCATAATGAACTTACTATAAACTTGTGCTTGTAAAAATCCTTATGTCTAAATACTAAACTACATAATTCTAAATTAAATGAGGAATATACTTATATCATTTTTTACTTAAGCAATATCTAGTAACTTATAACCAAGTGAAAGAAAACATTCTTGATGTGCTTCAGAGTTTAACCCTTGCATATGTTAGAAAAGGCCAAGTGGCATAGTGGGAAAATGGAAAAATAAACCATGACACTTCCAGGTTAGCTGTGATTCTTCGCATAAACATGCCATCTTCTTCTTCCATGACTGCACAGAATTTCTTCAGCTGTACCAACAGCAAAGATGGAAGACAGAAGGGCCTCAGTTGCCCGGACTTGCTTTGCAGCTGGGGGTCCTCAGCACACCTGGACTTTGTCATCAGGTGGGCCTCCAAGGCTGGCTCACAACATCACCCAGCTGCAGTAGAACCAGAGATCAGCTGGAGCCCTGAGACCAGGCAGACCCTGCAATACAACGACCAGCTCCACCCATCTCTATTTAGCCTCCAACTTGGGATCTAAGACCTCATTTTTGTGTTGGGTAATAGTACATCATAAGGAGGTTGGTCAGCTTGTGTGTCTGTATGATTGTATGTTCTAGTTTTTTTGTTGTTGTTTGTTTGTTCTTGTTTTTTTCTCTTACTGTTTCCTGTCATTTTTTCTATTTTCATTTGTTAGTTGGTACCCTTGTCTGTTTTCCATCTTACTCTTCTCTCTCTCCACCTTCCATTTCCCACCCACCCTTTCCATTTCTTTTCTTTTTCTTACCTCATTTTACTTTCAGGGAGAAAACCTATACTCCCACTGCATGCACAGATTGTAAGTCAGTGGGAAGCGGTTTCCAGGGTATCCATACACCTATCAGTGGATACTGGGATCTGCAGAAAGAATGTGAATCACAGCTTCCCCCTCAATTAAATCTCAAAATTGTAAAAAGTATAGCCCCCCAACCTACAGTCCAGCTTCATAATTGAACAAAGCCAGAGGATTCACACAAGGAAGAAGAGGAGATAGATCTAACAGAAGTAAAAGCAACCCCATCACCCCAGAACAGAGATTTAAAGAAGATGGGGGAAAAAGGTAAAAGTGGAGAGGAAAATCTACTTTTGTTAACTAAATGGTTTTTCTTAATTGAAGAAAATCCAAAAGAAGAATATAGGTAACCTGCAGACTCCTGGGAAGTCAGACACTGAGAAAATAGACTTCGGAATGCAATCAATGAAGAGCCCCCAGAATGATTGGTCACAACCTACAAACCTAGACATCAAGACATTAATACAGAGAATAAAAAGAATTGAGGAGAGAAAAGAGGAAAATAGGAAGGAGTTGATAACAGAAATAACTGCAGTAAAGAATACTGTGATTGAAATAAATAACAAACTAATAAGCATAGAAAGTAGAATTAGCAAAGCAGAAGAATCTCAGAGCTTGAAGACCAAAATATAGAACTAAACCAAACTGTCAAAAACATAGAAAAGAAGCTTAAAAAGACAGAACAAAACCTTCAAGACATGAGTGATTACTTCAAGAGAATGAACCTAAGAGTAATTGGACTTCCTGAAGCAGAAAGAGAGACAGAGACCACCCTGGAACAAACATTCCACGAAATTATTCAAGAAAACCTCCATCACCTCATCAGTGATGTGAAACTTCAAACACAAGAGATTCAAAGAACTCCTTCACGTCAAGAAATGAGATGACCAACTACTAGGCACATAATGATTCACCTGAATGAAGTAGGTATACAAGAAAAAATTCTAAAAGCAGCAAGAGAAAAAGGTCAGACTACCTACCGATTAGAATAGCCACAGATTTATCTACAGAAACACTTCAGGCTAGGAGAGCTTGGAGTCCAATATTCAAAGTTGTCAAGGATAAACAATTTCAATGAAGAATAACCTACCTGCAAGCTAAGCTTCATCAGTGAGGGAGAATTAAAATCTTTGCAAGACATTGAATCCATAAGAACTTATGCTGCCTCCCGGCCACCTCTACAAGAAACACTTAAGAAGTATTAAACACAAAAGAAAAGGTAAAAAGAACGACAATGTCCTTCACAGGAGTACAGGAAAAAGATTGAAAATGCACATGAATAAAACTGGAAAAAATCCCCGGACTAGATAGTTTTCCAGCAGAATTCTACAAAACCTACAAGGAGGAACTGATACCCATCCTATTGAAAGTATTCCAGGTGTTTGAGAAAGATGGCACTCTCCCCACATCATTTGATTAAGGTAACATCACATTGATACTCAAGCTAGGTAAAGATTCAACAAGGAAAGAAAACTACAGGCCAATATCTTTGATAAACATCGATGTTAAAATTCTCAATGAGATCCTAGCAAACCGGATTCAATAGCAAATCTGAAAATCCTCCATCATGATCAATTAGGCTTCATCCTCGGATGCAAGGCTGGTTCAACATTCATAAGACCCAAAAATGTAATTAAATACATCAATAGGTGCAAAAACAGTAACCACATGATTATATCATTAAATGCAGAAAAAGGTTTATATATAATCCAGCACCGCTTATTGGTAAAGACTCAAACATCTAGGCATAGATGGAACATACCTCAAATAGGAAAAAGCTATTTATGAGAAATCCACTGCCAGCATGTTCCTAAACATAGAAAAATTGGAACTATTTCCCCTGAAAACTGGAACAAGACAAGGATGCCCACTCTCACATTTCCTGTGCAACATAGTTTTGGAAGTCCTAGCTAGAGCAATCAGAGAAGAGAAAACGGTCTGGGGTATCCAAATAGAAAAAGAGGAGGTCAAGGTGTCACTCTTTGCAGATGACATGATTGTATACGTTGGAAACCCAAGAGAATCTGCCAAAAACCTCCTTGCAATGATAAAGGGCTTTTAGCAAAGTCTCAGAGTATAAAATAAATTTACAAAAGACAATCACGTTTGAATACACCAATAAGAAACAAACAGAAACTCAAATAAAAAGAACAATTTCATTTACAATAGTCCCCCCAATAGAAATACCTTGGCATCTTCCTAACCAGAGATGTAAAAGACCTTTACAATGAAAAGTATAAAATACTGCTCAAAGGTAGCAAAGATGACACAAACAAGTGGAAAAATATTCCATGCTCAAGGACTGCAAGAGCCATCATTGTTTAGATGTCCAATTTACCTAAGTCAATCTACAGATTTAATGCAATACCCATCAAATTACCAGCAACATCTTCTCAGACCTAGAACAAACAATACAGCAATTCATATGGAAACAGAAATGACCAAGAATATCCAAAACAATCCCCAGCAAAATAAAAACAAACAAAAAGCAAAAACAAACAAAAAAACTAAGGTATCCCACTCCCAGACTTTAGACTATATTATAAAACTGCAATAGTCAAAACAGCCTGGTATTTGTACAAAAACAGGCATATAGACTGATGGAATAGAATCAGATCCCAGAAGCAAAACCTCAAGTTTTCAACCAACTCATCTTTGACAAAGCCTCCATCACCCACTACTGGGGAGAGGAGAACCTATTCCATAAGTGGTGCTGGGAAAATCGTCTGACAACAGGCAGAAGGTTGAAATTGGACCCCTACCTATCCCCATACACAAAAATTAACTCTAAATGGATCACAGACCTACATGTAAAACCTCTAACTGTAAGAACCTTAGAAATGCAGAAGACATTCTTATGGAAATTGGAACTGGCAACCAACTCCTAATAAAAAGCTGAAGTGCCCAGCAATAAGTGAAAAGATAGACCAATGGGACCTCATCAAACTGACAAGCTTCTGCAAAGTCAAAGAAACCATGAAGAGAGCAGGAAGATAGCCCACAGACTGGGAATAAATATTTGCCAACTCCATGTCTGACAAAGGCCTAACATCAAGTATATACAAGGAACTCAAATGTGCTGAAAAGAAATAAACAAACAGCCCCATTAAAATTGGGCAAAAGATATGAATAGAAACTTTTTTTTTTGAGGTGGAGTCTCACTCTGTCACCCAGACTGGAGCACAGTGGTTGCTCCCGACCACTGCAGCCTCGACCTGCTGGACTCCAGCGAAACTTCCGCCTCAGCCTTCCAAGTAGCCGGAATTACAGGCATGAGCTACCACGCCCGGCTGATTTTTTGATTTATTGTAGAGATGAGGTCTTGTTGCCCAGGCGGGTCTCGAACCCACGGGCTCAGACAATCCACTCACCTCAGTCTCCCAAGGGCACGCGATTACAGACTGAGTCACCAAGCCCAGCTGAATAGACACTTCTTAAAAGAAGACATATGAGCAGCCAACAGATACATGCAAAGCATTCAGCCTCACTTGTCATCAAGGAGACTCAAATTAAAACTTCACCGAGATACCACCTAACTCCAGTCTGAGTGGCCATCATCAATAACTCAAAAAATAACAGGTGCTGGAGAGGATGTGGCAAAAAGGGAGCACTTCTACTCTGTTGGTGGGAGTGTAAACTAGTACAATCTTTGTGGAAATCAGTGTGGCGATTCCCAGAAGTTCTAAAAATCGACCTACCATATGACCCCACAATGGCCCTCCTGGGAATATACCTGGAAGAACTCAGGTCACTTCATGAAAGAGATACTTGCAGACGTAAGTTTATTGCAGCATTGTTCTCAGCAAGAACATGGAACAAATCATGCCACCCATCAAAACAGGACTGGATAAAAAAAATGTGGTACATATACACAATGGAATATTATGCAGCCATAAAGAAGAACAAAATCATGAATTTCACAGCAACCTGGATGGAATTAGACTTTATATTACTGAATGATCTCTCACAGAAACAAAGAGCTGAGTACCACATGTTCTCACTCATAAGTGAACCTTGAACAATACCATAATACTATGAGAAAAGGATTGAAAGTGACGAGAAACTGTGGGGGACTGGTGGGAGGGTTGGAGAGGTGGGATTCACGCTAGTCGATATCCGCCTGGGGAAGGGGGGGACACCTCATCAATAAGGGTTTGCCTGGTGAATATTTGTATACCTAGCCCTGAATTGTACTCCACAGTTTTAAAATAAAAATTAAAAGAGAAAAAAAAGTTGTGGGGGACAATTCAGGGTTAGGTATACAAAAGGTCACTGCACAGCTAAAGTTGGGACTTCGTTTTGATTTCCCTTCACACGGTTTGAGATCATATTTCCTTATTGATGAAGTGTGACCCTGGCAGTTTCCCTGTATACCAATCCCTGGTTTATAGTATAATGATAATTGCTCAAGGTCCGCTTATGAGGGAGAACATGTGGTACTCAGTTCTTTGTTTCTGTAATAAATCATTAAGTATGATAGACTCTAAGTCCAGCCAAGTTGCTGTGAAGTTCATAATTTTGTCATTCTTTTTGACTGCATAGTATTCCATTGTGTATAAGTACCACGTTTTAAAAATGCAATCCACTTTTGATAGGCAGCACAATTGGTTCCATGTGTTTGCTACTCTGATAATGTTGCAACAAGCATGCATGTGCAGGTATCTTTTTCATAGAATGAATCGAGTTCCTCTAGGTATGTTTTTTAATTTATTTGGTTTTAAAGATGTGGGGTACCATTCAGGATTAGGTATACAAATGGTCATCATACAGGTTTCATTTCTTTTATCTTGATTGAGACTGAGAGCTCCTCTCAGTTTTAGAGTTCTTTATATTTCCTCTTCTGAGAACTCACTTTTCATACTTCATTTCATCTACTGGTTTCTTATTCTCATTCTTAAAAGCTTTTGATATATTTAAACATTTAGCTCTTTATGCAATAAATGTGTTTGTTGTAAA
>NW_007146707.1:0-4457 GCF_000164805.1 Carlito syrichta
TGTTCTCTGGCCTGGTGAACTGCCTAGGCAGGGAAAGAAAGATCACTTCCCCAGTAGGGTCTTTGTGCAGAAAGGATGGGTGGTAAAAATTCCTAGACTGCAACACCATACTGAGTATCTGGGGTTATGCACAGGTGTGACAGAGGGAGAAGCCCTGCACCCAATTGTCTCTGTAGTAAGACAGGGAGTAGGTGCACAAAACCTCACCATACGTCCAGGCACGGAACTGAGTGTGCAGTTGCTCCAGGGTCTGGCTCGGGGAGGGCGGGTCTGTGCTGGCTTCGGATCTAGGTGAGTGGGTGCAATGACTGTTGGAGAGGATGCCCTGGTGAGGGGCCGAGTGATCACAGTTGGGAGAACGTCTTTGCAGGGCAGGACCGCTTGGGCCACTAGTCAGGCATTCGGGAACACTGACGATCTGGAGGCATGTTTGGGAGCACCCCATCCCAAGCATCCCTGTAGCACGAAGGTGGGGCACTCAGGCTTCGGATCCCGGAGAACGGGTGGCCTGAACGCCTGGAGATGGGCTGAGCCGTGGAGTGGAGGAGGCCCCTCAGCACCTGTTCCCTGCACGGTCGGGATGGGGCCGCTTAGCTGCTCGCCCATGCAGGCAGTAGCTCCAGATGCCTGGAGAAGAGACTGGGCAGGGCCCAGAGGGCCTTGTTGCCAGAGGATCGTGTGAGCTCAGGCTGCTAATCCGGGTGTGCAGAAACGGGGCCCACCTGTTCTTTGGCCCTGGAATGGCGCACTTCCCCCACATGGCTAGGGGGCCGGCCTGGGCATCCCAGAGAGACACACGCAGCCCCGGTCCAGTCACAGAGCTGGCTGGCTTCCAGCCTCACTACCTGGGAGGAAGCATGGGTCTGCAACTCTCCCACCACTCAGGCTGCTGGTTCAGATGTGAGGGAACGGGCCCCTCCTGCTGGTCTTCTGCTGCTTTCACTGCTGTTCCCCATGCACAGGACGGGGCTTCTCTGAATCCTCAGTGTTGCTGGCGCATTTTCCCCGGACTAGCCCAGGAGCGAGGTGGGGGTACTCCCCAGAGGCCGGCACCGAACAGTTCCAGGTGGCAAAACTCACCTTGGACGCAGGGCCCCTTGTTCCTGCGAGACTGCAGCGACAGCAACTGTCCTGCCAACATGGCTGCAAACTCAGGGGCGCAGAAATGGGGGCCCTGGCTAGGAGGCTGTCGCTTCATCTACTTTTCCAGCTGCTCCTCAGGGTGGGGTACCTAAATGCAGCTGCCAGAGGAGGAAGCCAGGACACCCACAGAGACACATACAGACCGATTCAGGTGGCAAACCTGACTCTAGCTGTTAGTCATGCTTCTGGGGGAGAAGCCTCAACTTCAGCGATCCTCCTGCAGCTCCAGTCCTGTGACAGGATGAGCCTAATTCCAGCACCTGCTTCTGTGCAACCAGCGTAATTGTATGAGCATATGGTGTTCATGATGCTGTGCATGCTGCAAAAGTCATACCCAGTGCATCATTCTTGGGAATAAAAGTCAATGCCTTTCAAAGACTTCCTAAGTCTAACATGGCCTGTCCCCACACTGCCGGCCAACCTCTGTCTATTACTCTGCAAACCACCCGTTTTGCCTGCACTGGCCACATGCCCCTTCACTTTGCCGGAATACACTCCTCCTGTATTCTCCAAGGCTCATTCCCTTACCGCCTGTGAGTCTGCTCAAAACTCATCTTTCCGCGTGGTTTTTGCTGACCACTCCATTAAAAGCAATCCTCTGGCCTCCACCACCAAATCTACTCATCCCACGTTTATTTTCCAACATGCCAAATATAAATCATGAGCTCTACTCAAACATAACTTGATTTTTTATTGTTGTTCTTGTTGATCATTGATTAATGTTCAAATGCTGAAGCGTGGCAACTTATGGATATTATTTATCCATGTGAATTGTTGATTCTTTTAAACACCTTGGAACTGGAAATTAGATTCTCAGTAAACACTTGTCCCATGATTAGTGGAGAAAGGAGAGAGAACCTCCTGGTCTGATGTGCCTGTGTGTGTTAAAGAGGGGAGTACATGGGGGGATCTAAGTACAAAAGAACTTCTATTTTCCTCAGAAGACACAGTATTTGTAGGGGAGCAAAGTCTGTTTAAGTCGTGTCCTAAAGAGAAACTCATGGGCTCTGTCGATATTGTTGTGGAAAAAATTTGGAATCAACATTTATCTCATTGCTCTGGGCACTACATGAATTGCTGCTCCCTTTTCCTCCTTGGGCTGATTGGATTATTACATACTAAAGAATAATACTGCATTTTGACAACTGAACCATATTCCAAACAAGACATTTAAAGCTTAGATAAAGCTGTTTGCGTTCTCAAATTGTATTAGTTTCAGCACAGACTGTGTGTAAAAAATTCCATTTGGGCGTATTGTTGGGAGCCAGCCTTGGAGGCCCGCCTGATTGACAAAGTCTAGGTGCGCTGAGGACCCCCGGCCGCAAAGCGAGTCCGGGCAGCTGAGACCCTTCTGTCTTCCATCTTTGCTGTTGATGCAGCTGAAGAAATTCTGTGCAGTCGTGGAAAAAGAAGATGGCATGTTTATGTGAAGAATCACAGCTAACCTGGAAATGTCATGGTTTATTTTTCCATTTTCCCACTATGCCACTTGGCCTTTTCTAACATATGCAAGGGTTAAAGTCTGAAGCACATCAAGAATGCTTTCTTTCACTTGGTTATAAGTTACTAGATATTGCTTAAGTAATAAATGATATAAGTATATCCACTCCTTATTTGATTTAAGATTATGCAATTTAGTGTTTAGACATAAGGATTTTTACAAGCACAAGTTTATAGTAGTTTATTATGAATTCATTATATGTTTTAACACTTATCTAGGAGTTATGTAGGTGATATATAACACTGTTTTCACTGACTTAGGATAAAGATTAATGTTAAGGTTTTTACTTAATTCTATAGTTAAAACTCTAAGTTAACATTTATAGGTGGGTTTTCACTGAACTCATAATATAATAATCAGACACTTTTATGACAGATCAGCTAAAACAGAAAGTAACCTTGAGGGGCCTGGGAAACATTACTAAAAGCCTCTTTTGAGTTCTCTTTAGAAACAAGCACTGCAAGATAAGAGAAAAGTATCAAGGACATCTGGACAAGGGAGACGATCACAGGACTCTGAAGAACATGAGAGCTAAGATGGGTAAATTCCTGACACATAAAGAAATATACACTTAAAGAAACTTTCTTGAGACATTTCAAGGACTGTAATTTGGGACATTGGACTGAAAGTATCATTGTTGGCTTTATGAATAAGACTTGTTGTCTAAATGCCTTTGGGAATCTTGGTTTGTTTGCTACTATACCATTGAGAATCTTGGTTTGTTTGCTACTATGCCTACGGGAATCTTGGTTTATTTGCTACTAAGATCACTGGATGGTAACTTTTAGAAGATATGTATGTGAAAGAATTTTCTTTGTCTTGCCCCTTCACAAATGGTATAAAAGCTCTGTGTTAACTAACATTAAATCGTCATCTGTTCAAGAGGCAGGTGTCCATGTATATGATCTTCATCCATCACCTATCCGTTTCTCCTTCAGGACATCCCATGACCCTTGCGGGGCAGGCCCCCACAGTGTATTAACCCCTAGCATTTGTATTCCTTTTAAAATTAAATAGATGGAGACTTGGATGCTCCAACATACGTTAGATGTCTCAGCAGAAAGCAGTTAATTACTCTCTGGATGGCAGAACTTGGAGAAATAATAGCCATTTTGTTTTTAGCCCCGAAAAATACACTATGAGTTTTTTGTTTTTCCAATACTGCTGCATTACTTTGTTTCAAAGTTGAGGAAGGGATGTTGGTGACCTCAGGTGGTGACTTTAATTAAAAGTACTTCCAAGATTGTCAAGAGAAACTTCTGCAGCTCAGAGAGTAATTTGTTATTCCTCTGGACAAATCCGACTTTTCCCTGGACACACATCAATTTCCTCCAGTGGGCTGAAGTAACCCACTTCCTCCCACATCCCCGGATCCAGGCAAGGCTCCAGCTGGTTCATCAGAGGAACCCCTGAACCCTCGCAGAGTCAGCTCAGTAAGTCCCTTCTGACTGCAGCTCTTGGATGAATGCAGCATCTGCCCATTCTTTGCAAGAGTGACCTTCTGCATTCTGTCTTCTTTCGACTTCTTCTTATGTTGGATACCCTGCTTCTACCTAAACGCAGGTCCAACCTCTTCCTAGTCCTGTAAAGACACTCCTCTATCACTTTAGCACTTATTTTCGATGGCTTTTCTCCCATCCGTCTTTTCTCTCATTGAGTCTGCTGCTTTCTCCTTTCTCTTTGCTTATAATTCTTATTGCTCTGATCAAAATTGTTTAATTTTTCTACCACATTCCATTTAAAAAATTTTTTTTTATTTATTTATTTATTTTTTTATTTATTTATTTATTTATTTATTATGAAGTTGTGGGGT
>NW_007146708.1:0-7780 GCF_000164805.1 Carlito syrichta
CCTCGTCCACTGTCACATGCCTGTGTCTTTCCCCCGATGACTTCTGCCTGCACAAATGCATCGACATCGCTCTGTCCCCATCAGCCACAGTGTGCATGCTTCCATCTCCACCATCATCTTGACGTTGCCTGCATGTCTTGTCCAATTCATTCATCGTTTATTCTGGCTTCCGTTTCGCCGCCCTCCAGTGTTTAAATCCACTTGTCTCTCTTTCCAGACTCACCACCTTTCTTCATTCATCGGTTAATTTTTTCAGTTGAAAAGCATTTTGGAAAAACTGTTTTCTGTTTCGTGTTACTCTGTCCTTTCCCAATAACCCTCTCTGCATCTGTGCGTTTTTGTCTTGCACTGTTTAAAAAATATTCTTAACTGTCTCCCCTGTGTTTTCTTTTTCTTTCCCCTTATTTTGGTTAGTTGACTTTCCTGCTGGGATGTCGTCATTCTCATGCTGTGGGGACATTTCCAGTTTTACTATTCCTTCTATTTATTGACTTCTATATACTTTTCCGATGTGATTCCATATATATGTATATCATATATACGTAGTCTCCTTATGGTTCTCTGATCGATCAAACTACATTTTAGGTAGTTGTCACGTTCAACATTATAAAGGTGTTTAGATTTTGTTGGAAATCGCACTGAATTTTAAATGCTGATTAGATATTTTATATTAGATATTCTGATTTTTAAATGTTCTACAGAAAACTACGTGTTTATGTCTTTCTAAAATGTTTCCTTTTATTTACATAACATTATGCAACAATTTTTAAAAAGAATTTGAGGTTATCTCACAGTGTTGTTATATATTAGCTATATGTAAACATAAGTCCCAAGTTTTCTATAATTACATTGTCTCACCAAGGAAGTAACTTTTAATAAATGATCTTCTATTCAACAAGTTTGCTGAGTTTACCATTATGCTAATTTTCTCAAGAGGTAAAAATTATCCTTCGGTGTAGTCCATTCTATCATCAGTGAATAATGATAATCACAAGTTTTGTTTTTCTGATCATTTACTGTTCTTTTTCTTCCTCTACTACTTTGTTAGTAGTTAATGCAATGGAAAATAGGGACAATGAGAGATGACATGCTTCTTCATTAAAAAGAGAATTATATGGATTTCGTGACTTATATGTTTCTCAGTATTTTTATTAGCTACCATGAATAAAGTTAAAGTTTTACCTTTTATTTATGATGTACTGAGGGTTTTTATGTTTTATCATGCAAGGATCCTCAATATATATGCATGAAACTTTCTCATTTACTGAGATGACCAAGTGCCTTTTATCTTTCTGATATTAGAATGAAGTATTACATCAACAGATTTACTAAAGCTAAGACATCTCAGAGCCACGTCCTTCATGGCTCTGAAGGTCCACCTGCTTTAAGCTTGAATGTCATTTAGTTTCACATTTTCCCCTTTTCATTAAGATCTTTTGTACATGTGATTGTGCGTTACAATTCAGGGTTACAAATACTCATTGTGCAGGTACCCTTATTGAAGAGGTCTGCCCACTCTAGGCAGATCTCAACTACTGTCAATCCCACCTCCCTGCCCCACCTCCCCTGCAGTTTCCTGCTACTGTCAATCTTTTTGTTATAATATTATGGTAGTTTCAAGATCCATTTATGAGTGAGAACATGTGCTACTCAGATCTTTGTTTCTGTGAAAGATCTCTCAGTACTTTAAACTCTAATTCCATCCAGATTGCTGTGAAGTTCATGGTTTTGCTCTACTTTATACCTGTGTAATATTCCACTGTGTGTATATACCACATTTAAAAAAATGCAGTCCTCATTTGAAGGACAGGACAGTTGGTTCCATGTTCTTGCTATTGTGAACAATGCTGTGATAAACATACATGTGAAGGTGTTCTTTTTATAGAGTGTTCTGAGTTCTTCCAGGTATATTCAAGGTAGGGGAATTGCAAGGTCATATGGAAAGTCGATTTTCAGATCTTTTAGTAATCACCTCCCTATTTTCTTCAGAGTCATTGAGATCTTTCAAGAAAGCATTGTAGATG
Source organism: Carlito syrichta (assembly GCF_000164805.1). Lineage (NCBI taxonomy): Eukaryota > Metazoa > Chordata > Mammalia > Primates > Tarsiidae > Carlito > Carlito syrichta. Next base: position 2,025 of record NW_007146708.1, read on the forward strand.
AACTCAAACAACTCAGCTTAGTTTAAGTCCAGGAGCCTCATTCCATGTTCCTGCGAAGGCTCATTCCAAAGGTGATGTTAGGTCAGTGAGCTAGGTGGGTGCCAGTGGCATGCAAAGGATTTCACAGAAGGTATAATAGGAAAAAGAAAGTTTATTAGGAAAGTGTGGCCATGTGCGGTGGCTCAAGCCTTTAATCCCAGCCCTTTGGGAGGCTGAGGTGAGAGGACTTCCTGAAACTGCAGGTTTGAGACAAGCCTGGGCAATATGGTGAGACCTCATCTCTACAATAAATAAAAAAAATATTAACCAGGCTTGGTAATGTGCACCTGTAGTTCCAGCTACTTGGAGGACTAAGGAAGAAGGATTGACTGAGCCCAGTCAGTTGTCACTGGGATGGCCGTGAGTGTACCACTGCACTCCAGCCTGGGTGATGAAGTGAGATCCAACTCAAAAAAAAAAAGAAAAAGAAAAAGAAAGTAGGTCAGAGAAACTCTGGATCTACTTCATCAAGAGTGGAGAAGGAAGCCAGATGCTTAAAGGAAGTGCTGGCCTTGAGTGTTTGATGCTGGGAACTTACAAGGCTTCTTTTTGGGAGAGGGAGATGGGCAAACATTCCAGGATGGGATAACACTTGACCAGTTACATTGGAGATGGAGATACGGTTTGTTTCTTCACGTCTCTGTCAGCAGATGAATGGGTGTGTCAGTCATGGGTGGTCAATCACATAGACGAGAAGGGCTGAGCCAGTAGCTGGGAGACAAATTCTTCAGACAAAGGTGATAACCTGGGAAGGGCTAGACCAGTAGCTGAAAGGCAAGTTCTTGGGATAAAGATGAGATGTCAATCTTAGTGTGTAGTGACCACAGACCTAAGCCCAAGGGGACCATAAAATTGTTTGCTCTTCTAGTTAGTGACTATTGTTGGTTATGCAACATTGTCCAGGTCTGCTCAAGGTCAGTGATCAGAAAAGTTCCACTGTGGATTCTGTCTATCCTTTCTGTCCCCTGGTTGTTTTGAAATAATCATATTTCATGCTGGGGACTTTGGACAATGGTCTGATTTCTGTAGCTGCATTCTGCTGAATTGGGACATAGAGTTTGAAGTATTCGAAAGGAACAGTAAAGGCCTTCACCTCCTGGTCATGTAGTTGGTTTTAAGGGGAAAATAATGAGATGCTGGCTGGGTATGGTGGCTCATGCCTATAATCCGAACACTTTGGGAAACTGATGTGAGAAGATGGCCTGAATCCATGGGTTCAAGACCAGCCTGGGCACTTGGTGAGACCTCATCTCTACAATCAATCAAAAATTTAGCTGAGCGTGGTGGTAAGTGCCTGTAATTCCAGCTACTTGGGAGGCTGAGGAAGGAGGGTCACCTGAGCCCAGCAGGTCAAGGCTGTGGTGGCCATGAGCACACCACTGCAATACAGATTGGGTGACTGACTCAGACTCTGACTCAAAAATTAAAGAAAAAAAACTGAGATGCTTAGGACATATGTCCTTTTCTAGTGAGAAGGTCTTGAGATTTCTGATAAGACACTCTAATGGAGACTCCTTGTCAACGATGAACATTTTCCATAAAAATCCTAGAGGATAGAGAGCTCCAAAGACAGTCCAGTGGGGGAGAAAACACCCATCCATATCCAAGTCAGTGTCTTGGGTCAGATGAGGAATTTGTCGTTGTGCACTCCTGTTGATATCGAAGTAGTTTGGAAAATTAAATTAGATAGGACTCAAGGGAAGCAGGGTGTCCCCCAGATTGCCTCCATCCTAAAAGTGGGACAAGGCAGTCCCCTTCCAGGGAGTGAGTCCTCTGTGGTGTCCCAACAGAGACATCATCCTCAGAGTCTGGAAGGCTTAGCATTCCAAGATTTTCAGAGTCTTCGAGGCATGGGTCTTCTGGACTCCACAGCAGCTTCCCGGGCATCTGTTTTCAGAAGCAAAAGACTGAAAAGGTCAGTGGCAAAAATAGGGGTCTTAGCAGTCAATGCTTTACTAGTTGATGTTGATGGCTATGAGGAGGCATAGCCAGGATGAACTTGTCACAGGTAGACAGAAAGACAGAGAAAGAGAGGCTTTCTTCTCTTCAGGGAAAGGAAGTCAAACTCATTCACCCTTTGGACTTCAGACTACATGAGGGAGTGCTCTGGCCAGAACTGTCAGATGCCAGAGAGTTACTAGAAGCCATCTGATGCAAGAGTGAAAGAAGGAAAAAAGACCTTCTACCTCTCATATGATTGGGTGATGGTGTGATGCTTTCCTCTGGGACCTTCTGTCTCCACCAGGGTGTGTTCCTTGCCAGAAACCATCAACTGTCTCTGGGATTGGACACAGTCCACCAAAAGTCTCCTGTTGGAATAGGAGTGAGTGTGGGAAAAGACCCCATTAGGAGAGTACCCCTTTGACTCAGAGGAAGAGGAGGTTAAGAGCAAGCACTCATCTCTCACCCAGTTGAGTTGGGGCAGTCTGGGCCATTTCCTCTGGCCTTTGGGTCTGCCAGAGAGTATCCTTGGACAGAACTGTCAGTTGCCTCTGAATTGCAGTCCATAGAGAGATTGGATTTGGAAAAGAACAAGGAGCGAGCGAAAACCCTTGAGTACAAGAGCCCCGTACAGGCCACTAAAACGTTAGGTCAATGAGCTTGACCAGTGATGCAGGTATGCATGAATTGCACAGAAGGTAGATTAGGAAAAAGAGAATTTGTTTAGAAATTACATCAGAGCGAGCGATTGGATCCACTTTTCCAAGAGTAGATTAGGACGTCAGACACTTTAAGGAAGTGCCAGCCTTGTATATTTGAGGCTGAGGGCTTACAAGGCTCTTTGCTTTTGGTGGGAGGGAGGCAAATATTTATGGGTGGGATAATACAGGAACTGTAGCCATGGAGATGGAGTGGTGGTCTGTTTGTTAATATTGCAGACAGTAGATAGATGGGTATGTGATACATGAATGGCCAACCACATAGATGAGAAAGGCTGGGACAGAACTGGGAGACAAATTATTGGGACAAAGGTGACAACCTAAGAAGGGCTGTGTTGGCAGCTGAAAGACAAGTTCTTGGGACAAAGATGAGATGTGAATCTTAGCAACTTGTGATCAAGTAGAATAAAACTCACCTGAGGGCAAAAAAACAGTTGTTCTTTGAGTTAATGGTTAGTGCTCTGCTTTCAACATTGAACTAAGAATGTGGTCAGGTCTGCTCGAGGTCAGTGACCAAAGAAACTCCAACGGGGGCGCTTTCCTTTCTGGTACGATGCCCCTTGACTGGGGAATTTTGCCAGTCTACAAAGCTGATTGAGCATAGTCTGAATTTAATGCAGCATGAAGGAAGTGACCTTGTGACTTGAGTCAGGCTACATGGCTACATCTTCAGTACCCCCTAAGGTATCAATGAGGAAAATAGAGAAGTTTCCTTTGTTACCCTTGGTGCACATTTATTCTTTTTCTTTCAGCTGTTGTTCTTTTCACTTCAATTTTCCACAGTTCCTTCTGAATTTTCCAGGATAGGTTGTTTAGGGGTCACAAACTGGTTGCATAATTATTTTAGTCACAAACCTTTTCCTCCCTCTTTAATTTTCAATTTATTTTCTTCCCTAGTTGGAATTCAAGACATTTGATCAGCAAATTAACTACACCATGAGTTTGAGAAGTAGCCCAAGTATTTTATCTTTATGATAATTGCCAGTTCTTCATCTAATCCATTTATAAATTTGAGTTAAGGAGAGTACCCTTTTGGTAGTTAGCTTAACTTTCTTCTGATAGGCCTGCAGGTTGTGTAAATGTTTTTTTCACATCTTTCAGAGTGTGAAATTACAGGTTCATCCAGATCTTATTGACATCGTTGTATTTTATTCTAATGGACTATTCTTTGGACAATGAAGAGGATAGCATTTAATACATGTTTGACAATATTTCAAGCCTGTTCACAACCTGCTCTTAACATTTATGTAAATCCATTAAAGGATTCCTCCAGTCTACCTTTGCTGTTCAATCCTTGGCTTTACCTTCTGAACCAAATGACATAAATCAGAGAATCCAGGGACCAAAACAAATCCAAGAGGGCCATGCAATGGATACTAGAACTATTCAATTATGCCTTCATGTTCTGATTTTGATGATGGTTGATAAACCTAGGCAGGTTCTCCTCTGGTAGACACAGGGTGCCCCCACGATGGAGCCAGAATGGCAGTAGAGAGGAGGAGGAGGACAAGGGGAAGGGAAGTCTGGAGAAGGAAGTCCCGAGGGAAGAGGAGGAGGAGCTGAATCAGCCACCTTTCAACTCAAACACTGACTTGGTGATCTTCTGTTTCCTCTCATGAATAATTAACTTCATCAGAGCCTCTTTAGATGCCTCTCAGTGCCATTTTTTGTTTAATTTTAGCAGCGACTTTCTAATAGGGCACACAGTTGAACACAGTTTAGGTATTTCAAAGGTACCTAAGTTCTGGCTTTGTAATTTGGGGTCTCCAGAAGGTATGGAGACCATTTTTCTAAATAATTGCAGGAAATGAGACCGTGAGTATTCAACGTAAATTTAGCTGATGTTTCTCGTGCTTGATCTCACTTTAAGGAGGGAGATTTGGCTTTAGACATACAGTTGTCCCTAATTTGATTTTTCTTCATGAATGACCAAAGACCTCGTGGGAAGAGTTTTGGATCGGATATCCTGCTTATGGGCATGTCTCCTCAAATGTCACTCTTCAGTCTCATTTTTCCTCTTCGTATCCTACTGATCCTCAAAATTTGGGCAAGGTAGGTTCCTGATGACTAACATTACTGTGTGTCCACCAGATGGAGAGTTTGTCTGTATGCTAAGAGATTCCCTGTGAGACCCTTTAAAATCATAAGCAATAAGTTCTAACCTTCCTCCAAAACTTGGTTGTCTCCAGTGCCTTACAGCAGGCAAAATCGGGTGTTTTGTATCCTCAGGACTTTACCTCTGGAGCATTTGGAAATGGTATTCACACAAGAAGAACGTTTAGATCTGTCAATTGAACTGAGCTTTGAAATCAGGACAAATTTTAAGATAATTAGATCTCTCAGGCACATAGATTCACTTCCCAGTTTTTAGAAATTGCTTTCTCCCTGACCAAATATTAAATGAGAAAATAGTTTGTAGAAGTTTAGAGATAATTCCAAACAAACCGTTGACATCCAAGAAAAATAAATAATCACAAAGTTGTGATTAGTAGAATCCCAAGATAAAAACAAATGAAAAATTTACTTTACATTTGAGCATCTGTTTCAACTCTATTAAGTGAAGAATGTAGGTAGCTCAGATAAGTTCTCAAATGAATCCTGGAGGACTTGGATCAATAGGGGCCTTATTGGAGATTCCTTGAATCCAGCAAGGGGGTGAACGAAAGTCATTTCTGCTGGTACCAGGGCTCTGGCCATTAGTAAAGTGACAGGCATAACTGGAGGTACCTTTCAGTCTCTTCATCGTTGCCAGTACATAAAGTTTAAATAATGAGATTCAGAAAATATAAGCTTAAGGATCAAGTTTATTCATGTACACAGTTTGAGGATAGACACCCTGAGAAGTGCACTCTTATTGAATGAGCTTGAGGTTCCAGAGTGGAGGAATTATGGTTTCATTTATAGAGGAAAAGATAGAAAATTCTAGCAGGGTTACAATATCTTCCACACAAGACAAGTGAACACCACATGGTGGTTTGGTAGGTTACAGTGTGCTACATCCCAAGAATGATCATTACTCTGTGCAAGGAGTAGTGAGTATGGGGGCGGGGTTATTTC
>NW_007146709.1:0-4041 GCF_000164805.1 Carlito syrichta
AAATCAACTCAAAATGAATTAAGATTTTCTCATGAGACCTGAAATTATAAAACTACTAGAAGAAACATAAGGGAAGAATTTCTTGATATTGGTGTGGGCAGTAATTTTTTACATATGACTCCAAAAGCACAGGCAAGGAAAGTATTAATAGACAAATGGGATTGAATAAAACTAAAAAAATTGGGCAATCCCCTCAGGTCCCCTACCACTGTGGGAACTTTTATGTCCTCTCAATAAATTAAAAATCATAAACCAAAAACCTAAAAAACTAAAACATTTCTGTGTGGTAAATAAAACAGTAAACAGAAGGAAGACATAAACCACAGATGGGAAGAAAATATTTGAAAATCATATATTAGATTGGGGATAATATCCAAAATATATAAAGAACACAAAGTACTGAATAATAAGATGATAAATAGTTTCTAAAAAATTAGGTGAGGGGCTTGAATAGACATTAATCCAAAGAAGCCGTACAAATGGATGAATGTGTTTTATTTATTTATTTATTTTTATTGATAAATATTTTTTATTATGGTTTTGTGGGGTACAGTTAAGGGTTAGGCATACAATTACGTTTCATTCAGGCACCCTGTTGATAAGAGGTGTTTTCCCATCCCCAGACAGATATTTGCTACTGTTAATCCCATCCCCCTTCCCCCCATAGTTTCCCAGTACTGTCAGTCATTTTCTTATAGTATTACATTGGATGCTCAAGGTCCATTATATGAGTGAGAACATGTGATATTCGGATATTTGTTTCTGTGAGAGGTCACTCAGTATTATAGACTCTAGTTCCATCCAGGTTGCTGCGAAATTCATGATTTTGTTCTTTTTTATGGTTTGTAGTATTCCATCTTGTATATGTACCACATTTTTTAATCCAGTCCTCTTTTGATGGGCAGCATGGTTGTTTCCAGGTTCTTGCTATTGTGAACAACATTGCGATAAACATACGTGTGCAGGTATCTTTTTTATAGAGTGATTTGTGTTCTTCAGGGTATATACTCTTTTTTGGGGATTGCAGGGTCATATGGAAGGTCTATTTTTAGAGCTTTTAGGAATCGCCACACTGCTTTCCACAGAGGTTGCACTAGTTTACACTCCCACCGAAAGTGTAGAAGTGTTCACTTTTTTACCACACCCTCTCCAGCAGCTGCTATTTTTTGAATTGTTGATAATTGCCATTCTGACTGGAGTTAGGTGGTATCTCAGTGTGGTTTTGATTTGCATCTCCCTGATGATTAGTGAGGTTGCGCATTTCTTCATGTGTCTGTTGGCTGCTTGGATGTCTTCTTTTGTGAAGTGTCTGTTCATATCTTTTGCCCATTTTATAATGGGGTTGTTTGTTTTCTTCTTTTCAGTACGTTTCAGTTCCTTGTAGATCCAAGATGTTAAGCCTTTGTCAGACCTAGAGTTGGCAAATACTTTTTCCCAGAATGTAGGCTGTCTCCCTGCTCTCTTGATGGTTTCTTTGACTTTGCAGAAGCTTGTCAGTTTAATAAGGTCCCATTTGTCTATCTTCTCTCTTATGTCCTGTGGGTTTTGGGTTTTGTACAGGAATTGGATGCCAGTTCTGATTTCCATGAGAGTATTTCCTTCATTTTCTAAGGTTCTTATGGTTTGGGGTTTTACATTTAGGTTCTGATCCATTTGGAGTTAACCTTTGTGCACGGGGATAGATAGGGGTCCTGTTTCAATCTTCTGCATGTGGTCAGCCAGTTTTCCCAGCACCATTTACTGAATAGGTTCTCCTCTCCCCATTGGTAGGTGGTGGGGGCTTTGTCGCAGATGAGTTGGTTGAGAAATTGAGGTTTTGCTTCTGGAATCTCAATTCTGTTCCATAGATCTCTATGCCTGTTCCTGTACCTATACCAAGCTGTTTTGATGATTGTAGCTTTATAGTAAAGTTTGAAGTCTCGAATTGTGATACCACCTGCTTTGATTTTTTGCTGAGGATTGTCTGGCTATTCTTGGACGTTTGTGTTTCCATATGAATTCCTGTGTTGTTTTTTCTAGGTTTGAGAAGAATGTTGTTGGTAATTTAATGGGTACTGCATTGAATTTGTAGATTGCTTTAGGTAAGATGGACATCTTCACAATGTTGATTCTTCCAATCCATGAGCATGGGATATTTTTCCACTTGTTCGCATCAGCTTTGATTTCTTTGAGCAGTGTTTTGTAATTTTCATTGTAAAGATCTTTCACTTCTCTGGTTAAGAAGATGTCAAGGTATTTCACTTTTCTGTGGCTATTGTGAATGGAATTATGTTTTTTATTTGGGTTTCTGTTTTTTTATTATTGGTGCAGAGAAATGCGATTGTCTTTTGTACATTTATTTTGTATCCTGAGACTTTGCCAAAGGCCTTTATCAATGTAAGGAGGCCTTTGACAGGTTCTCTCGGGTTTTCAAGGTACACAGTCATATCATCTGCATAGAGAGATAACTTGTCTTCCTCTTTTCCTATTTGAATACCTCTGATTGCCTCCTCTTCTCTGATTGTTCTAGCCAGGACTTCCAACCCTATGTTGAACAGGAGGGGAGAGAGTGGGCATCCTTGTCTAGTTCCAGTTTTCAGGGGAATTGGTTCCAATTTTTGTCCATTCAGGAGTATGCTGGCTGTGGGTTTCTTGTAGATGGCTTTTACTATTTTGAGGTATGTTCCCCATATGCCTAGATGTTCAAGGGTTTTTATCAAGAAGTGGTGCTGGATTTTATCAAAAGCTTTCTCTGCATCTAATGATCATGATCATGTGGTTTTTGTTTTGACATCTGTTGATGTATTTAATTACATTTATGGTTTTACGAATGTTGAACCAGCCTTGCATCCCAGGAATGAAGCTTACTTGGTAATGGTGGATGATTTTTGAGATGTATTGCTGAATCCGGTTTGCTAGGATTTTGTTGAGAATTTTAGCATCTATGTTCATCAAAGATATTGGCCTGTAGTTCTCTTTCTTTGTTGGATCTTTACCTGGCTTGGGTATCAATGTGATGTTGGCTTCATAAAATGATTTGGGGAGAGTTCCATCTTTTTCAATCGCCTGGAATACTTTCAGTAGTATTGTTATCAGCTCCTCCTTGAATGTCTTGTAGAATTCTGCTGGGAAGCCATGGGGACCAGGGCTTTTTTTTGTAGGAAGTTTTCTTATTACGTAGTCGACTTCCTTGATTGCTATTGGTCTATTTAGTGTCTCAATTTCTTCTTGTTCCAAACTAGGTAGGTTGTGTGATGTCAGAAAGTCCTCCATTCCATCTGGTTTTCAAGTTTGTTTCCATACAAGTGTACATAGTAGTCTCTAATGATCTTTTGTATTTCTTCAGGGTCAGATGTGACTTCATCTTTTGTGTTTCTGATTATGCTTATTTGGTTTTTCTCATTTTTTCTTGGTCAGTCTAGCTAGGGGGACCATCAATCTTGTTTACCCTTTTGAAGAACCAGCTTTTTGTTTCATTGATTTTTTGTATTATCTTTTTGTCTTCTATGTTTTGGATTTGGGCTTTTATTTTGGTGATCTGGATTCTTCTGCTGAAATTAGGGTTTTTGTGGTCTTGCTTTTCCAGCTTCTTTAGGTGGTTTGTTAGGTTGTGAATTTCTGTTCCTTCCGTTTTCTTCATGTGTGTTTGTAGGGATATAAATTCCCCTCTTACTACAGCTTTCAAGGTGTCCCAGAGATTTTGGTAAGATGTTTCTTCATTTTCATTTGTTTCCAAGTATCTTTTGATTCCTGTTTTGATTTCGTCGTTGACCCAGGAGTTGTTTAGCATCATGCTGTTTAGTGCCCATGTCTTTGTGGGTTTTGGGGGGATTTCGCTGGTGTCAATATTTATTTTTATTCCACTGTGGTCCGAGAAGCTGTTTGGTAGAATTTTGGTTCTTTAATTTGCTTATGCTTGATTTATGGCCGAGTATGTGGTCAATCTTAGAATATGTTCTATGTGGTGATGAGTAGAATGTGTATTCTGTGGTCTTTGCATGGAGTGTTCTGTAGGTATCAATTAAGTCCATTTGGTCCAAAGTCACATTGAGGTCTGGATCT
>NW_007146710.1:0-789 GCF_000164805.1 Carlito syrichta
TACTACAGCTTTCAAGGTGTCCCAGAGATTTTGGTAAGATGTTTCTTCATTTTCATTTGTTTCCAAGTATCTTTTGATTCCTGTTTTGATTTCGTCGTTGACCCAGGAGTTGTTTAGCATCATGCTGTTTAGTGCCCATGTCTTTGTGGGTTTTGGGGGGATTTCGCTGGTGTCAATATTTATTTTTATTCCACTGTGGTCCGAGAAGCTGTTTGGTAGAATTTTGGTTCTTTAATTTGCTTATGCTTGATTTATGGCCGAGTATGTGGTCGATCTTAGAATATGTTCTATGTGGTGATGAGTAGAATGTGTATTCTGTGGTCTTTGCATGGAGTGTTCTGTAGGTATCAATTAAGTCCATTTGGTCCAAAGTCACATTGAGGTTCTGGATCTCCTTGTTGATTTTTTTGTCCTGATGATCTGTCTAGGGTTGTGAGTGGGATATTAAAGTCCCCAGTTATGACAGTTTAGAGTCAATATCTTTCTTTAGTTTTCCAAGAAGTTGCTTTATGAAAGTTGGCGCACCTATGTTGGGTGCATATATGTTTAGGATAGATATTTCTTGTTGATGGATTGAGCCTTTTATCATTATGTAGTGGCCTTCTGTATCTTTTTTGATTTTTAATAGCTTGAAGGGTATTTTGTCTGAAATTAAGATCGCTACTCCTCCTTTCTTTTGTATTCCGTTCGCCTGAAAGTTTGTTTCCCATCCTCTTACTTTGAGTCTTTGGTTGTCCTTTCTAGTGAGGTGAGTCTCTTGAAGGCAATAGATTGTTGCCTGATGATATT
>NW_007146711.1:0-5445 GCF_000164805.1 Carlito syrichta
AGGGTTGTGAGTGGGATATTAAAGTCCCCAGTTATGACAGTTTAGAGTCAATATCTTTCTTTAGTTTTCCAAGAAGTTGCTTTATGAAAGTTGGCGCACCTATGTTGGGTGCATATATGTTTAGGATAGATATTTCTTGTTGATGGATTGAGCCTTTTATCATTATGTAGTGGCCTTCTGTATCTTTTTTGATTTTTAATAGCTTGAAGGGTATTTTGTCTGAAATTAAGATCGCTACTCCTCCTTTCTTTTGTATTCCGTTCGCCTGAAAGTTTGTTTCCCATCCTCTTACTTTGAGTCTTTGGTTGTCTTTTCTAGTGAGGTGAGTCTCTTGAAGGCAATAGATTGTTGCCTGATGATATTTTATCCATTTTGCCATTCTATGTCTTTTCAGTGGTGCATTTAGTCCATTCACATTTAGGCTAATAATTGAAATGCAAGAGTTGATCCCTGTCATAAGGTTCTTACAGAGTTGATCCTGTTTATTTGTTGTCTTTCTTTGGGTTTTGGAGTTGGTTCATGTGTGTTTTTAATCTTTTGCCTGTACTCTTGTGAAGAATGCTGTTGTTCTTTTTTCTTTTTCTTCTGTGTTCAGTACTTTCTTAAGTGTTTCTTGTAGAGGTGGTCTGGTGGCAGCGTAGGTTCTTAGGGATTGGATGTCTGGAAAAGATTTCAATTCTCCCTCACTAATGAGCTTAGTTTGGCTAGTAGGGTATTCTTGGTTGAATTGTTTCTCTTTTAGAACTTTGAATATAGGGCTACAGGCTCTCCTGGCCTGAAGGGTTTCTGTGGATAAATCTGCTGCTATTCTAATTGGTTTTCCCTGGTAGGTAGTCTGGCCTTTTTCTCTTGCTGGCTTTAGGATTTTTCCTTTCATAGCTACTTTGTTTAGGTGAATTATTATGTGTCTGAGAGTTGGTCTTCTCATTTGTTGTCTTCCAGGGGTTCTCTTAATCTCTTGTGTTGAATTTTTTCATCCTTGATGAGATGAGGGAAGTTTTCTTGAATGATTTCATCAAATGTTTGTTCCAGCGTGGCTTCCGTTTCTCTTTCTGCCTCAGGTAGCCAAATTACTCCTAGGTTTGGTCTCTTGAAGCGATCATTCATCTCTTGCAGGTTTTGTTCTGTCTTTTTGAGCTTCTTTTCTATCCTTTTGACAGTTTGGGTTAGTTCTGTGTTTTGGTCTTTGAGCTCTGAGATTCTTTCTTCTACTTGGCTGATTCTGCTTTCCATGCTTATTAGTCTGTTGTTCATTTCCATCACAGTATTCTTTACTGCTGTCATTTCTGACATCAGCTCCTTCCTATTTTCCTCTTGTCTCTCCTCAATTTTTAAATTCTCTCCATTAATGTCTTGATGTCTGGGTTTGTTGCATGTAACCAGTCATTCTGGGGACTCTTCATTGTCTGTGTTCCAGAATCTGTTTTCTCAGTGTCTGATTTACCAGGGTTCTGTGTAAAACCTATATTCTTCTTTTGGTTTTTCTTCATTTGTGCGGTTTTTCCCCCTCCCTACTTTTTCCTGCCCTCTGCATCACTGTCTTCTTTAATTCTGTTATTCAGGGGTAAGGGGATTGGTTTTACTTCTGTTTGTTCAATCTCCTATTCTTTATGTATGTCCTCTTACTTTGTTCAATTCTGAAGTTGCACTGTAGGTTGGAGGTGGTCCTTTTTGCAGTTTTGAGATTTACTTAAGGGGAGAGCTGTGATTCAAAATCTGTCTGCAGGTCCTGGTATTCGCTGACAGGCGTGTGGATAATGTGGAACCCACTTCCCACTGCCCTGGAATCTGTCCGTGCAGTCGGGCTGTAGGTTTACTCCCTTGAATCACCAGCAGGGGGTGCTATCTCAGCTGCTCACCCCAGAGGGGGTGGGGCCGGACAGAAACAAGATGGCTGCCTGCCTCCAGGCAGGCAACAGGAACCCACGCCGGGCGGGCAGGACAGTCTCGGATGCAGGAGAGGTGGCAGCGATCCCAGCAGATCTTCCCTGAAGGAGTTTGGTGTGGATCTCCTCGGGCCCGGATGGTGTGCTGTGTTACCCATCACAGAGGCTGCAGTGGCGGCGGCGACAGCAGCGGCGGCAGAGGGAGGGGCTGTGGCGGTGGCGGTGGTGGCGGCGGGAGTGTTTGCACTGCACTAACTGTCCAGTCTTTGTGATATCTAGGCGGTGAAAACAGCTGAGCTCTGTCTGAAGAGCAGGTTGCGAAGCTGGGTTCCCCAGTCCCCTGGGGCGAGAGTGAGAGACCCACCGCAGATCTCCCTTGCAGAGGGCTTCAGACACCGGGTTGCCCCGTCACCATCTTTCCACTGGACCAAGCACTAGTCAGCCTTCTGAGGGTCCTTTGTCTGCAGATCCAACAAATCACAGATCATAAATATCTCAGCCTCCTAATGGCGTGGGATTACAGGGTGAGCCACCAAGCCCAGCTTGTTTGTTTTCAGTTTCTCTTGAGCATGCAGATGAGCGACTTCCCATCCTTGATGAATTTGTTGGTCTTCTCCAGCTCCGTTTCATGCGACTTGAGTGTCTCTCGGAAGTGCGGGCCGACCGGCTGCGGCTGACCTGGGCTCGCGAAATGGGGCAGCGGGTGAGTGGGAAACGCGCCTGAATGTGTTTTAAAATGCTCAATATAACTTATTGGTTAACCACAATGACATATCACCTCATATCTTGTAGAATGGCTGTTATCCCCCCCAAATGAAAACTAACAACTTTTGGCAAGAAAATGGAGAAAAGAGAATCATAGCGCACTTTTGGGGGGCATGGAAATTAGTACTGCCATCTTGAAAAACATGGTGCTTCTAAAAACTAAAATTAGAACTACCATATGATCCAGCAAGCCCAGTACTGTCAATATACACAAAGGAAATGAAATGGGTAGGCCAAAGAGATATTTGCACTCCCCCGTTCACTGCAGCATTATTTTCAATAGCCAAGATATAAAAGCAAAGTAAGTGTCTGTCAATAATTAATAATGAAGTGACATATGTATATGTATATAAAATGTTCCATGGAATACTACTCAGCCATAAAAAGAATGGAATCTTTTAATGTCATTTTGGCAACTCAGGTGGAATTGGAGCCCATCATCCTAAGTGAAGTAATGCAGCAATGGAAAACCAAATACCACATGTTCTCACTTATAAGTGGGAGCTAAACAAAGGAACTGAAAAAGGCAGTTAGAATGATATATTGGACATTGGAGACTCAGAAGTTTGACAGTAGGGAGATGGAAGAAAAATCTCCTATCAGGTACAATGTGCACAAGTGTGCATCCTGTACATGTAAAGCCACATTTACAGTGCACCCATGTCACCAAACCCCAAGATTTCCAGGAGATGCTGATGCTGCTGGTTGAGAACCCCTGAGACAAGGGCCCTCATGGGTACCCTCAGGGAACTGCTATCTTACCTTTTTTATTCTTTTGTAATACTCTCATGACATCTTTCATTGAGGAGACACTCAAGTAAGTATTAAGGTGCTAACTTAATGAAATACTTAATTAGCAGATTGCTGCAAAAATGTCAGTGATGATCTCAGAATGTTGAGGAAAAGGCCATGAATCAATTGATGGCAAATCCTAGTAACAATGCCTGGTTTGAACACCTTGTGATCATCCTCACACTCTCAAGCTGACCCCTCTTCACCTCTCAGTGCATGTTCTGAGTATAAATTGGCACTAGTCAAAGTAAACTCAACTAGACGTAGGTAAACACGAGCATGTACATTTCTGCACATATTGTTTACATGCACGCATTTGCTTAGAATGTGAACAAGGGCTCTAAGGGTGTGGTTATTGCTAATGACTGCAGAAAAAGGTTAAATTAAATATTGAACAGGTTGTAATAGGGGAGTGGAGCAAGATGGCAACAGAACTGGTCAGAGTGTGAGAGTCTCTACATGGGTGAGTGTGCATAAAGACTGATCTGCATCAATCTGTGTGTGCAAGTGGGTGAACGAATGTCCAACTGAGGGGAAACATGGGAACAAATGCCCAGGGCCCCCCTACAGACACAGCCACAATTTTCTGCTCTGAATTTGCCACTCATCATCCATAGAAAGATCTGCCATTCCTGGGGTACTTCTCAGAAGAAGGCAGCAGAGATCAGCAGTCTCTTGAGATCTAGCATCCAGCTCACATGACCACTTGTGGTAAAGGATGGGCACTGACAGCAGGGACCACAGAGAAGATGTGGGGAGGAGATCTGAAGTTGAAACTCACCAGAGAAGAAGATGCCAATGGATGCCATTTTGTAGCCATATTCTCTGTACTGAGCCCTGTGGGGACCTTCTATAGCTCCTTTGATTCTAGGCAGCCTGCATCAAGAGATCTCTGCCCTCCTCTGGGATTACTAATGTTTGTCTAGAGAGGATAATCCAAGTACACCATATGGAGAGACGGAAGCCCCACCCCACACATGTAGTCAGAGTAGGAGACCTAGAAGCAGCTAAGTTAGGGTGAGACCTGGAGTCAACCTTCCCCCCTCCCAGCAGTTAATAAAGCCTCGGAGCCATGTGGAGAGCAACTCAACCAGCCTGTGACCTGAAAGCAGTGGGAAGGGGCTAAAGACTGTAACACCTTCCCTACTGCTGTCAAAAGTGGCAGCTTGGGGCCATGCCAGTAAAGTAAGTAAATACATAAATATAAATGTAAGCACTTTTTTTCCCATTAATCAGTATTTTTTATTATGGTTTTGTGGGGTACAGTTAAGGGTTAGGCGTACAATTACGTTTCATTCAGGCACCCTGTTGATAAGAGGTGTTTTCCCATCCCCCGACAGATATTTGCTACTGTTAATCCCATCCCCCTCCCCCCCATAGTTTCCCAGTAGCATCAGTCATTTTCTTATAATATTGCATTGGATGTTCAAGGTCCATTATATGAGTGAGAACATGGTAAGCACTTTTTTTAAAAAAAGGAAAGGATCCCAAACCCCAAATTCCATAAATGGTCACAAAAGAAATTTTTTTCTTTTTCACGTCTCTCCCCACACATAGCTTTCTGTGAGAGTCTTCTGATTTGATCTACCCCTCCATATTTCACCTTTTTTTTGTATATGGGTATATTTGAAGGAGAACGCACCTTTGATTTTTTGTTGTTGTTATTGTTAGCTAGTTTGTTTTTGTTTTGTTGTTTTATTTAACTGTTTGCTTGTCTGTTCATTTGTATGCCTGCCTGCTTATCTACTTCATATTTCCTTCCATCTCACTTTTTCTCCCTTCTTCCATTCTCTGTTCTTTTCCTTTTTCTAATCTCATTTTGATTTCAGGGTTGCATACATACACTCCTCTCCATGGACAGATTGCAAGGTGGTGGGATGTGAGATCCAGAGCCCCACATACCAATCAGTAGATACTGTGATCTGTAGCTAGCTTCTAAACCATAGCTGCCCCCTCTTACACTTTAATCAAATCTCAAAACTGTAAAAAGACAGCACAACTC
>NW_007146712.1:0-747 GCF_000164805.1 Carlito syrichta
CTCCACCAGCTTGGCTCAGATGATCCTCCTGCCATGGCCTCCCGAGTGGCCGGAACGATAAGCATGAGCCACCACATTCAGCTCATTTTTTTGGCATTTTGTAGAGACGAGCTCTCGACAAGGTGCCCAGGCTGGTTTTGAACTCGAGGACTCAGGTCATTGTTCACCTAGGCCTCACAGAGCACCGGGATGACACAGGTGAGCCACTGTGCCTGGCCTCCAGACCCCACTTGGGGCCCTACCTCACGGCCCAATTTCTTCTGACGACCTGAGACCCTGGAGAGGGTGGCCAAAGTCATCTGCCAAGCCCTCTCTTGGGGGAGGGACTGGTGCAGTGGTGTGTCTCCACCAGGGCACCCACCTCTCCACCCGCCTTCTTCCCCAGGGTGGACCCACATGCTCCTCCCAAGGCCCACCTCTAGGAAAGACAGGGTGTGACTCTCAAACCTTCAGTGGAATGGGGATGGCTGGGCAACTCATGCCTGTCTCCTCGGACCTGGGGGCGGCCAAGGTGGGAAAATAGCCAGAGCCCTGGTGCTCAAGACCTGGCTGGAAACCATGGCAAGTCCCCACTTTGACCGCAACTAACACTCAGAAAGCCTTGGGTGAGAGCAGGCCTTGGCAAGAAGTTTGTCTATGGCCCAGTGTTCAAGAACAGGCAGGAAGACTGGAATGTCAACCAAATGGAAAGCCTGTAGTTGCAGCAGTTTGGGAGGCCCAGGCCGAGAGGATGGCTCGATTTGGTTG
>NW_007146713.1:0-3060 GCF_000164805.1 Carlito syrichta
CAGGTCATTGTTCACCTAGGCCTCACAGAGCACCGGGATGACACAGGTGAGCCCCTGTGCCTGGCCTCTAGACCCCACTTGGGGCCCCACCTCACGGCCCAATTTCTTCTGACGAACTGGGACCCTGGAGAGGGTGGCCAAAGTCATCTGCCAAGCCCTCTCTTGGGGGAGGGACTGGTGCAGCGGTGTGTCTCCACCAGGGAACCCACCTCTCCACCCGCCTTCTTCCCCAGGGTGGACCCACATGCTCCTCCCAAGGCCCACCTCTAGGAAAGACAGGGTGTGACTCTCAAACCTTCAGTGGAATGGGGACGGCTGGGCAACTCATGCCTGTCTCCTCGGACCTGGGGGCGGCCAAGGTGGGAAAATAGCCAGAGCCCTGGTGCTCAAGACCTGGCTGGAAACCATGGCAAGTCCCCACTTTGACCCCAACTAAAACTCAGAAAGCCTTGGGTGAGAGCAGGCCTTGGCAGGAAGTTTGTCTATGGCCCAGTGTTCAAGAACAGGCAGGAAGACTGGAATGTCAACCAAATGGAAAGCCTGTAGTTGCAGCAGTTTGGGAGGCCCAGGCCGAGAGGATGGCTCGATTTGGTTGGTTTGAGTGCAGCCTTGGCAAACTAGAGAGGAAAGAAAAGAAAGAAAGAAAGAAAGAAAGAAAGAAAGAAAGAAAGAAAGAAAGAAAGAAAGAAAGAAAGAAAGAAAGAAACAAACAAACAAACAAACAAAGAAGGAAGGAAGGAAGCAAGGAAGGAAGGAAGGAAGGAAGGAAGGAAGGAAGGAAGGAAGGAAGGAAGAAAGGAAGGAAGGAAGGAAGAAAGGAAAGGAGGATGGAAGAAAGGAAAGAAAGAAGGAAGGAAAGAAAGAAAAGAAAAAAAGAGAAAGAAATTCATATTCCTTCAAACATTCTGCCCTCAGTTTTTCCCTCCCCACCCCATCACATGTGAGGTTCCCCCAAGCTCAGCAGCTTCCAGACCCAATCCCCCCAATGTCTGCCCCTGCTTTAGTTCGAGAATTTCCAAGGCACCCCGGCCAGGTTCCTGACGGCTCTCCTTTCCAAGGTGAGAAATGTGCTCCAGGCAGGCTGACCCTCTGACTCAGCAATGGGGACCTTCCACCAAGAAGCCTAGGGATACATCCCTCACCTGGGGACATTTCTTCTCCCCAATCCCATTTTTTCCTGCTCTAAAGCTAGTCGGCCTGTGAACACACCATGCGCAGTTGAGAATCTGTGTACGATTCTGATGTTTCTGGAGGCAGTGTCTGGCTCTGTGGCCCAGGCTGGGGCCCGCAGACATGACCGTCTTTCACCACCAGCTTTGAAATCGTGGGCTCCAGCGATCATCCCGCCTCAGGCTCCAGAGTGGATGGGACGACAGACATCTCGACCCCAGAGCCCCTGTTTGTATGGGTGCAGAGACAGGGTCTCCCTGTATGGCCTGGGCAGGCCTTGGGCTCTGGAGTTCCAGCCATCCTCCTGACTTGGCCTCCAAGAGTGCTGGGATTCCAGGCATGTTACTCCATGCCAGGCATTCTGGTTCCTTTTCAATGAATGATCAAGGCTGTGCTCAGGGGCCTATCTTCATCATCCCAGGACTTTGGGAAGACAAACCAGAGGCCAGCCCGAGCCCACAGGCCAAGACCCACCCGAGCACCTCGGCACAAACTCGTCTCTACCATCCATCCCTAATGAGCAGGCGTGGTGGTGCGTGCCTGTCATTCCGGCTCCTCCAAAGAATGGAGAAAGGCTCACCAGAGCCCGGTGGACCGATGTTGTGGTGGCTGGGAGCGAGCCACTGCCCTCCAGCCTGGGCAATTGAGTGAGACTCAAGGAGAAAGGAAAAAAAGAGAAGACAATCCATTTGTGTTTGGAGATGGGATCATCCTGAACAGACAGAGATCATTTGGGAAAGAGGCCCCAACCTTGGGCCTAGAATTCCCAAAAGATGGTGCATCAGCACACATTCAGGCTCTGGCTTTGGGAGACTGAGGCGGGGGACTGCATGAACCCAGGAGTTTGAGACCAGCCTGGGACACATAGTGAGACCTCATCGCTCCCCAGAAGGCAAACACTGGAGTCTCCCGTGGTGGCCCATGCAGTCCCGGGTACACAGGGTGTGGTATCACCATCCTGGGGCATTCTTTGCATTGCCCCATTGACAGAACATGCAAGTCCAGGCCAGGCACCCTGGACCAAGGCCGTCAGCCAGGTCCCTGGGAGGCCGTGGTGGGAGACTCCCTGAACCCAGGTTTTGGAGAGTGGCTCGGGCATAGTGGACAGACCTCATCTCAGTGAGAGGTCCCCCAAATCATGTCATGCATGGTGGACCCTGGAGTCCCATCTGCTCAGGGTCTGAGACAGGAGGATCACCTGAACCCCACAGGTCAATGCTCTGTGATCTATGATCATGTCGGTGCACCCCCAGTCCAGGCAACAGAGACTCTGGCAATAAAAAAGATGCCTCCCATATGTGTCACGAAGGGGATTCACTCCTCCCAGGGAAACGTCTATGTGGGCAGGGGACGATGGAATGATTGGGAGAGGAAAGGGCCCTCTCCAACCAAAAGTGGCAGACCAGGACACTGGAACCTGGGCTGGCCGCAGTGTTATTGGACCAACTTGTATGCTCAGTGCCTGACGTCTGCCCTATCTTGGGGCCACCTGTTCTGTGAGCTCACACGCATCTTTGATGTGGGGCATGAGAGTGGAGGGTGAAGGCAGGCCTTCTGGGAACTGTGGCCGAAGGTGCAGGGCAGATGTGCCCAGTGGCCACCTTTGAAACCTCCTGTGATCGACAGGTGGGAAAGTGCCTTTTCCTCTTCCATCCCTGAGGGTAACTCCTCGTGGGTGGCAGGGGTGGTGGTGGTGGTGGAATTATTATTTGGAGTTGGAATCCCACTCTGTCACCCAGGCCAGAATGCAGGGGCTAGCTCACAGCCACCACAGACTCCACCTGATGGGCTCAGGCGATCCTCCCACCTTGGGCCCCCAAGTGACTGGAACGACAGGCCTGTGATACCACACCCAGCTAATATTTGAATATATTTTTGATGGCCAAGACG
>NW_007146714.1:0-971 GCF_000164805.1 Carlito syrichta
AGATGGGATCATCCTGAACAGACAGAGATCATTTGGGAAAGAGGCCCCAACCTTGGGCCTAGAATTCCCGAAAGATGGTGCATCAGCACACATTCAGGCTCTGGCTTTGGGAGACTGAGGAGGGGGACTGCATGAACCCAGGAGTTTGAGACCAGCCTGGGACACATAGTGAGACCTCATTGCTCCCCAGAATGCAAACACTGGAGTCTCCCATGGTGGCCCATGCAGTCCCGGGTACACAGGGTGTGGCGTCACCAGCCTGGGGCATTCTTTGCATTGCCCCATTGACAGAACATGCAAGTCCAGGCCAGGCACCCTGGACCAAGGCCGTCAGCCAGGTCCCTGGGAGGCCGTGGTGGGAGACTCCCTGAACCCAGGTTTTGGAGAGTGGCCCGGGCATAGTGGACAGACCTCATCTCAGTGAGAGGTCCCCCAAATCATGTCATGCATGGTGGACCCTGGAGTCCCATCTGCTCAGGGTCTGAGACAGGAGGATCACTTGAACCCCACAGGTTGATGCTCTGTGATCTATGATCATGTCGGTGCACCCCAGCCCAGGCAACAGAGACTCTGACAATAAAAAAGATGCCTCCCATATGTGTCATGAAGGGGATTCACTCCTCCCAGGGAAACGTCTATGTGGGCAGGGGACGATGGAGTGATTGGGAGAGGAAAGGGCCCTCCCCACCCAAAAGTGGCAGACCAGGGCACTGGAACCTGGGCTGGCCGCAGTGTTATTGGACCAACTTGTATGCTCAGTGCCTGACATCTGCCCTATCTTGGGGCCACCTGTTCTGTGAGCTCACATGCATCTTTGATGTGGGGCATGAGAGTGGAGGGTGAAGGCAGGCCTTCTGGGAAGTGTAGCCGAAGGTGCAGGACAGATGTGCCCAGTGGCCACCTTTGAAACCTCCTGTGATCGACAGGTGGGAAAGTGCCTTTTCCTCTTCCATCCCTGAGGGTAACTCCTC
>NW_007146715.1:0-984 GCF_000164805.1 Carlito syrichta
GGACAGGGAGGGCAGCCAGAATCGTCTAACAAGCCCACCCAGGAGGAGAGTCTGTCACAGGGGCGTGTCTCCGGAGTGGCAGCCAGACCTCCACCTGCCTTGTTCTCCAGGGTGGACCCACTCGATATTCCCAGGGGCCACCTTGGTGAAAGGTAGGGCATGACTCAAATATTCAGAGGGTAGGGATGGCCGAGCAACTCACGCCTGCCTCCTTGGCACTCGGGAAGGACAAGATAGGAAGATGGCAAGAGCCCGGGAGATCAAGACCAGGCTGGACACCATAGAAAGCCCACACATAGACCCTAAGGAAATCCCATAAAACCTTGGGTGAGGGCAGGCCTTGGTGGGAGGATCACTTCTGGCCCAGGGTTGGGATGTTTGAGAGCAGCCCAGGCCACCTAGTGAGGAAAGAAAATAAGGAAGGAAAGAAAGAAAGAAAGAAGGAAAGAAAGAAAGGAAGAAAGAAAGAAAGAAAGAAAGAAAGAAAGAAAGAAAGAAAGAAAGAAAGAAAGAAAGAAAGAAAGAAAGAAAGAAGTAAGGAAAGAAGGAAGGAAGGAAAGAAGGAAGGAAGGAAGGAAAGAAGGAAGGAAAGAAAGAAAGAAAGAAAGAAAGAAAGAAAGAAAGAAAGAAAGAAAGAAAGAAAGAAAGAAAGAAAGAAATCCATTCTCTGGTAAAACTTCTCTCCTTCCACCACCGCCCCTCCATGTGAGTGTCTGCCAAGCTCAGCACCTAATAACACCAATCCAACCCTCAATGGCTGCCCCCTATTTGGTGCATGAGTTCCAGAAGCTCCTTGGCCATGTCCCTGCCAGCTCTCCTCTCCGAAGTGAGAAGTGTGCCCCAGGCAGGCTGACTCTCTGACTTTGCAACAGGACCTATGCCAAGAAAGGCCAGAGACACATCGCACACCCGGGGACATTTCTTCACTCTCAATCTATTCTGCCTGACTTTAAAGCCAGTCTCCCCTGTAAACACACAATGCGG
>NW_007146716.1:0-766 GCF_000164805.1 Carlito syrichta
ACATGTGGCCAAAGGGTGGGATGGATGTGCAGGTTGACACCTTTGAAAGCTCCTGTGAACAACAGGCAGGAGCGTCCCTCTTCCTATCCCATCTCTGAGGGTGACTCCTCACGCTGGGTGCCAGGGTTGCTGGTGGATGCAATGGTGGTGATTGTTGGGAGCCGGCCACGGAGGCCCACTGAGCATTAACAATCAGCAAGGGCCATTGACCCCGAGACCACTAGGATGCGTTTGGGAGCTACTGACCACATTTCCTCCACCTTTCTACTCAGCACTAACCAGATTAAGCTCCTGTGACCTCAAAACATAAAAACTGAGACCAGGACGAACACAAGCTAACTTTAGAAGCTCATTGCTCCCATTCTTCTGCAAACTGCAGTTTTGGCTTTCACACAACTTATAATTCAAACTCGTGTCACATCTAAAAGCCTTAGTATTGGTCACAGGCTTCTAGGTCATGATCTTAGGATTTATTGAAGGTGTAAATTGTAGAATATAGTTTTAGAAGACAGCCATTTTGTTGAAAGAATATGGTTGGGTTACTTGCAGGTAGCCCACTGTGATCTTTGGACTGGGCCACATTCCAAACATTCTGGGATGGGCCACTTTCGTTTGTAAAGTAAATACTTATGCTTCTATAGAATTGTTTAACTTGGCATAAATCAATCAGCTTAGGATGAAAAAGGTTTATAGAATATGTCAGTCACAGATTAGGTTATCCTTTGTTATGGAATTTTAAGATTATCATATGAAAAGGGTTTAAAGG
>NW_007146717.1:0-790 GCF_000164805.1 Carlito syrichta
CCACAAGCATGGCACCATGCACCTGCCTGGCCGACAGAGAGTCCAGCGACAAAAAAGAGGCATCCCACTTGCATCATGAAGGGCGTCCATGGCTCCCCAGGAAATGTCCACGTGGGTGGGGGACGATGGATTGATTGGGAAAGGAAGGGGCCCTACCCCCACCCAAAGGTGGCATACAGGGAGACCGGAACCTGGACTGGCCACTGCATTGCTGGACTGTTTTGATCGCCCAGTGACTGATGGTCACCCTAGCTTGGGGCCATCTGTTCTGTGAGGTCACATGCATCTTTGCCATGGGGTACAAGTGTGGAGGGTGGAGGCAGGCCTTCTGGGGCATGTGGCCAAAGGCGAGTGTCGGACATGTCCGGTGGCCACCTTTGAAACCTTCCATGAAAGACAGGCTGGAAAGTGTCCTTCCTATCCCATCCCTGAGGGAGACTCCTTGCGCTGGGTGCCAGGGGTGGTGGTGCTGGAGTTGGTGGTGATTATTATTATTTGGAGGTGTAATCCTGCTCTGTCACCCAGGTTGGAGGATAGGGAACCCTCATGGCCACTGTGAACTCTACCTGTGGAACTCAGGCTATCCTCCCACCTTGGCCCCCGGAGTGGCTGGAACCACAGGTCTGCACCACCTCGCCCAGCTAATCTTTGGCTTAATTTTTTATGGTCGAGACTAGATCTAGACCTGTGTCCTGGGCTGGTGTCAAACCCACAGGATCAGGCCATGCACTAGCCTTGGCCTCCGAAGGGCTTGGTTGCCAGTCTGAGGCCCTGATCCCGCCTTGTGGTT
>NW_007146718.1:0-691 GCF_000164805.1 Carlito syrichta
GTACAAGTGTGGAGGGTGGAGGCAGGCCTTCTGGGGCATGTGGCCAAAGGCGAGTGTCGGACATGTCCGGTGGCCACCTTTGAAACCTTCCATGAAAGACAGGCTGGAAAGTGTCCTTCCTATCCCATCCCTGAGGGAGACTCCTTGCGCTGGGTGCCAGGGGTGGTGGTGCTGGAGTTGGTGGTGATTATTATTATTTGGAGGTGTAATCCCACTCTGTCACCCAGGTTGGAGGATAGGGAACCCTCATGGCCACTGTGAACTCTACCTGTGGAACTCAGGCTATCCTCCCACCTTGGCCCCCGGAGTGGCTGGAACCACAGGTCTGCACCACCTCGCCCAGCTAATCTTTGGCTTAATTTTTTATGGTCGAGACTAGATCTAGACCTGTGTCCCGGGCTGGTGTCAAACCCACAGGATCAGGTCATGCACTAGCCTGGGCCTCCGAAGGGCTTGGTTGCCAGTCTGAGGCCCTGATCCCGGCTTGTGGTTGTAGTGGTGGTGGTGGCTGGTATTAATATTCTAATTCTGTGTACTGATCTGTCGCCCAAGACACAGCACTGGGGTCAGCTCTCAGCCACTGTGGTCTTCACAGGCTGGGCTCCAGCGAACCTCCCTCTGTGGCCTCCCGAGTGCCCGTAAAGACAGGCATGCACCACCACATTTGCCTCATTTTTTTGGCTTCTCGTAG
>NW_007146719.1:0-812 GCF_000164805.1 Carlito syrichta
GGGATAGGAAAGAGCATCCATTTGTGGATGGGGTTGGGATCCCTGTGCACAGACAGAGATCATTTGGGAAGGAGGACCCACTCTTGGGCCTATAGTTCCTGAAAGTCTGTGGATCGACAGACAATTGAGCTGTGCCTTTGGGAGGCAGAGTCGGGGGACTGCTGGAGCCCAGGAGTTCGAGACCAGACTGGGCCACATAGAGAGACCTCATTGCTCCCTGGAATGCAAACACTGGAATCGTTCATGGTGGTGCCCGCAGTCCTGACTACATGTGATGCATTGGCTTCTGTCCTGTGGTATTCTTTTGCATTGTTCCCACTGACAGAACATGCGAGTCCAGGTCAGGAACCATGGCTCATGGCATTGAGCCGTGCACCCTAGGAGGCTGAAGCAGGAGGCTGCCTGAGCCCAGGTGTCAGAGACCAGCCTGGGCGATGTAGCCAGACCTCGTCTCGGCATGAGGTCCCCAAAATCGAGTCAGGCTTGGTGGCCCATGGAGTTCTGGCTGCTCAGGGCCCGAGGCTGGAGGACCACCTTTGCCCAGCAGGTTGAGGCCAGGGGAGGCACAATTGTGCCGCCACACCCCAACCCAGCTGACAGAGATTCTGGCGACAACAAAGACACTTCCCACATGCATCATGATGGGGGTCCACGGCTCCCCAAGGAAAGGTCCACGTGGCTTGGGGATGATGGAGTTGGGTGGCATACAGGGTGCCCAGAACCTGGGCTGGCTGGGGCATGCCAATCTACCTTGATCACTCGGTGCCTGATGGTCGCCCTAGCTCAAGGGCAACTGTTCCCTGAGCTCACAC
>NW_007146720.1:0-675 GCF_000164805.1 Carlito syrichta
TATTCTGAGTCAGAGTCCCTCACTGTTGCCCAGCCCTGAGCTCAGGGACCCACTCACAGACACTGCGGCATAAACCGTCTGGGCTCTGGTGATCCACCCAGCATGGTCTCCTGAGTGGCAGGAACGACATGCATGCACCATCATGCTCTGCTAATTTTTTTGGCTTTTTGTATAGACAAGGTCTTGCCAATGTGTCCATGTTGGTCTCAACCCAGGGTCTCAGGCCATCCTCTCACCTCATCCTCCCAGAGCGCAGGGATGACAGGCATGAGTCCAATCACCTGACATCCAAGCCCCTCTCAGGGCCACAACACAAGTCCCACTCCCTTCTGGTGAACCGGTGTTGGGAGCCAGCCTTAGATGCCTTCTGGTTGACAGGGTTGGGAAGGCCAAAAACCCCAAGTTGCAGAGCAACTCTGGGCAGCTATTGACCCTGCTTCTTCTATTCATCTTGTTATGTTTGCTATTGGTATCCAGAGAGTTGGGAGATGCAAAAAAAATAGTAGTCCATTAAAAGAATCTATTAGTAAAAACAAGCTGTTAGTGATATGGAAATTTTTCTATGGAGATATTACCCTCCACTTGAGTTTCTCTGTTTCCACCCTTTTCGTGATTGAACTCGAAACAATCATTAAAAACTGCAGATGGCACTCTCCTACCCCTGGGAGCTTTGGG